>NW_024757924.1:0-2500 GCF_910596095.1 Thunnus maccoyii | reverse complement strand
GGGTCGGGTTCTCGGGCCGGGGGCCCCGGGGCCCCGGTCGGGCAGCGGGCCCGGGGTCAGTGGGGAGAGGGCTAGGCACCGGGGGGGTCCCGGCCGGGCTTGGGGTCAGGCGGGGCCGGTTAGGGTCGGGTTCTCGGGCGGGGCCCCGGTCGGGCAGCGGGCCCGGGGTCAGTGGGGAGAGGGCTAGGCACCGGGGGGGTCCCGGCCGGGCTTGGGGTCAGGCGGGGCCGGTTAGGGTCGGGTTCTCCGGCCGGGGGCCCGGGGGCCCCGGTGGGGCAGCGGGCCCGGGGTCAGTGGGGAGAGGGCTAGGCACCGGGGGGGTCCCGGCCGGGCTTGGGGTCAGGCGTGGCCGGTTAGGGTCGGGTTCTCTGGCCGGGGGCCTAACCCGGACGTCGTCGTCCGGGTTAGGGTTAGGGCACCGGGGGCTCGAGTTAGAGTGAGGGAGTACCAGGGGCTCCGGAAAAGTTGTCCGGAGTACCAGGGGCACAAAGGGAGAGCAGACGGAGTACCAGGGGCACCAAGCTCAGAAATTTCTCTAAGTTTTTCGACCGTCGGAGGGGACCCGTCCCCGAACCTCCGGGGGCAGAGGGCGTACCCAGGAGAGCCGGGAGTACCAGGGGCCTGAAACTGGGATTTTTTGTCTAAGTGTTTCGACCGTCGGAGGGGACCCGTCCCCGAACCTCCGGGGGCAGAGGGCGTACCCAGGAGAGCCGGGAGTACCAGGGGCCTGAAACTGGGATTTTGTCTAAGTGTTTCGACCGTCGGAGGGGACCCGTCCCCGAACCTCCGGGGGCAGAGGGCGTACCCAGGAGAGCCGGGAGTACCAGGGGCCTGAAACTCGGTTTTTTGTCTAAGTGTTTCGACCGTCGGAGGGGACCCGTCCCCGAACCTCCGGGGGCAGAGGGCGTTCCAAGGAGAGCCGGGAGTACCAGGGGCCTGAAACTCGGTTTTTTGTCTAAGTGTTTCGACCGTCGGAGGGGGACCCGTCCCCGAACCTCCGGGAGGCGCCCCCCGACGGTGGCCGAAACCAACACACTCATCTCCAAGCTACCATCGTCACGATTTCAGAAACCCAGTTTTCGGAAACACAGGCCTCCAGGCGGCGGCCCCGAGAGGCCTCAGGACTTGCGGCCGACCCTCGGGGGGGTGCCGTCCGGGGCGCCTGTGCCGGAATAGTCCGCTGCGAACTGCGGTTCTCTGCCACGCTTTGCTCCGGCAAGGCACACCGACCGATTGGCAAACGTGACCCGCCATCGGAGGGCCCCCGCCGGCCGGCCTCGCGCCGGTGTTCGGGTGGGCGGTTCCTCCGGCCCGCGGGTTCGCCTCTATGGCCGGGAGGGCCCGGCGCGGAGGGCGTTACCGCCCTTCCGCCCGGCCCCCCGGGCCGACCGCTCGGTAGCGAGACCGAGACGCCCCGTCTGCCCCAGTGGTCCTCCCACGGAGCCCGTCGCGGGGTCCGGGGTCCCCCTCCGGCCTTCCCGGGGGGAGACCCTTTACCAGCGCACGCGGCCGGGCCTCCGGAGAACACGACGTTTCTCGAACCCTGCCACGGAGACCCCTTCCCGGGGTCTCTCCCGGCGCCGGCGCCACCCGCCGGTAACCCGAGGCTGCGTCAAGCTTCGGTCCCTGCCGCCTCAAGGCCTTCCGGGCGCGACGGGAGTCGTCCGACTCCCCGAGCCCCGGCCGGGTCGGCGGCGGGGGTCCGTTCGGCAAACTCTCTCCCAAGGCACGGGTCGGGCGGGCGTTCCCGCGCCGACCGGTGACTGAGGGCTACCTGGTTGATCCTGCCAGTAGCATATGCTTGTCTCAAAGATTAAGCCATGCAAGTCTAAGTACACACGGCCGGTACAGTGAAACTGCGAATGGCTCATTAAATCAGTTATGGTTCCTTTGATCGCTCTCACCGTTACTTGGATAACTGTGGCAATTCTAGAGCTAATACATGCAAACGAGCGCTGACCTCCGGGGTGCGTGCATTTATCAGACCCAAAACCCATGCGGGGTGCCTCTCGGGGCGCCCCGGCCGCTTTGGTGACTCTAGATAACCTCGAGCCGATCGCTGGCCCTCGTGGCGGCGACGTCTCATTCGAATGTCTGCCCTATCAACTTTCGATGGTACTTTCTGTGCCTACCATGGTGACCACGGGTAACGGGGAATCAGGGTTCGATTCCGGAGAGGGAGCCTGAGAAACGGCTACCACATCCAAGGAAGGCAGCAGGCGCGCAAATTACCCACTCCCGACTCGGGGAGGTAGTGACGAAAAATAACAATACAGGACTCTTTCGAGGCCCTGTAATTGGAATGAGTACACTTTAAATCCTTTAACGAGGATCAATTGGAGGGCAAGTCTGGTGCCAGCAGCCGCGGTAATTCCAGCTCCAATAGCGTATCTTAAAGTTGCTGCAGTTAAAAAGCTCGTAGTTGGATCTCGGGATCGAGCTGACGGTCCGCCGCGAGGCGAGCTACCGTCTGTCCCAGCCCCTGCCTATCGGCGCCCCC
>NW_024757923.1:0-2500 GCF_910596095.1 Thunnus maccoyii | reverse complement strand
CTGCCCCCGGAGGTTCGGGGACGGGTCCCCTCCGACGGTCGAAACACTTAGACAAAAATCCCAGTTTCAGGCCCCTGGTACTCCCGGCTCTCCTGGGTACGCCCTCTGCCCCCGGAGGTTCGGGGACGGGTCCCCTCCGACGGTCGAAACACTTAGACAAAAATCCCAGTTTCAGGCCCCTGGTACTCCCGGCTCTCCTGGGTACGCCCTCTGCCCCCGGAGGTTCGGGGACGGGTCCCCTCCGACGGTCGAAAAACTTAGAGAAATTTCTGAGCTTGGTGCCCCTGGTACTCCGTCTGCTCTCCCTTTGTGCCCCTGGTACTCCGGACAACTTTTCCGGAGCCCCTGGTACTCCCTCACTCTAACTCGAGCCCCCGGTGCCCTAACCCTAACCCGGACGACGACGTCCGGGTTAGGCCCCCGGCCAGAGAACCCGACCCTAACCGGCCACGCCTGACCCCAAGCCCGGCCGGGACCCCCCCGGTGCCTAGCCCTCTCCCCACTGACCCCGGGCCCGCTGCCCCACCGGGGCCCCCGGGCCCCCGGCCGGAGAACCCGACCCTAACCGGCCCCGCCTGACCCCAAGCCCGGCCGGGACCCCCCCGGTGCCTAGCCCTCTCCCCACTGACCCCGGGCCCGCTGCCCGACCGGGGCCCCGGGGCCCCCGGCCCGAGAACCCGACCCTAACCGGCCCCGCCTGACCCCAAGCCCGGCCGGGACCCCCCCGGTGCCTAGCCCTCTCCCCACTGACCCCGGGCCCGCTGCCCGACCGGGGCCCCGGGGCCCCCGGCCCGAGAACCCGACCCTAACCGGCCCCGCCTGACCCCAAGCCCGGCCTGGACCCCCCCGGTGCCTAGCCCTCTCCCCACTGACCCCGGGCCCGCTGCCCGACCGGGGCCCCGGGGCCCCCGGCCCGAGAACCCGACCCTAACCGGCCCCGCCTGACCCCAAGCCCGGCCGGGACCCCCCCGGTGCCTAGCCCTCTCCCCACTGACCCCGGGCCCGCTGCCCGACCGGGGCCCCGGGGCCCCCGGCCCGAGAACCCGACCCTAACCGGCCCCGCCTGACCCCAAGCCCGGCCGGGACCCCCCCGGTGCCTAGCCCTCTCCCCACTGACCCCGGGCCCGCTGCCCGACCGGGGCCCCGGGGCCCCCGGCCCGAGAACCCGACCCTAACCGGCCCCGCCTGACCCTAAGCCCGGCCGCGACCCCCCCCGTCCTCTAACACTCTCCCCCCTGACCCCGGACCCGCTGCCCGACCGGGGCCCCCGGGCCCCCGGCCAGAGAACCCGACCCTAACCGGCCCCGCCTGACCCCAAGCCCGGCCGGGACCCCCCCAGTCCTCTAACACTCTCCCCCCTGACCCCGGAGGTCAGGGCCCTCCTGCCCACCCCGCAATTGGGCACCCTCGCCTGGGCTTACGCACCCGGCCCCACTACATGGTTCCCCGTGTGAGGCTCCAGGAACCTTGCCCACCAGCTGAACCACTGTACCCCAAACTTAAGCCCCCACCCCTGGCTTAAACATGCAGCCACAGGCCTCCGGCCTCCCGTGCCCCTGGTACCCCACCTACTCTCTCGTGCCCCTGGTATCCCACCCACACTTTCATGCCCCTGGTATCCCATCCACACTTTCATGCCCCTGGTATCCCATCCACACTTTCATGCCCCTGGTATCCCTCCACAACTTCGCGCCCCTGGTATCCCTGGAAGTGTGGACTTAGTCTTTTATCGTGTCTCTCCCTCTCGCGCCCCTGGTATCCCATCCACACTTTCATGCCCCTGGTATCCCATCCACATCTTCGTGCCCCTGGTATCCCATCCACATCTTCGTGCCCCTGGTATCCCACCCACACTTTCATGCCCCTGGTATCCCATCCACACTTTCATGCCCCTGGTATCCCATCCACACTTTCATGCCCCTGGTATCCCTCCACAACTTCGCGCCCCTGGTATCCCTGGAAGTGTGGACTTAGTCTTTTATCGTGTCTCTCCCTCTCGCGCCCCTGGTATCCCATCCACACTTTCATGCCCCTGGTATCCCATCCACATCTTCGTGCCCCTGGTATCCCATCCACATCTTCGTGCCCCTGGTATCCCACCCACACTTTCATGCCCCTGGTATCCCATCCACACTTTCATGCCCCTGGTATCCCATCCACACTTTCATGCCCCTGGTATCCCTCCACAACTTCGCGCCCCTGGTATCCCTGGAAGTGTGGACTTAGTCTTTTATCGTGTCTCTCCCTCTCGCGCCCCTGGTATCCCACCCACACTTTCATGCCCCTGGTATCCCATCCACATCTTCGTGCCCCTGGTATCCCATCCACATCTTCGTGCCCCTGGTATCCCATCCACACTTTCATGCCCCTGGTATCCCATCCACATCTTCGTGCCCCTGGTATCCCATCCACATCTTCGTGCCCCTGGTATCCCATCCACACTTTCATGCCCCTGGTATCCCATCCACACTTTCATGCCCCTGGTATCCCTCCACAACTT
>NW_024757920.1:0-36528 GCF_910596095.1 Thunnus maccoyii | reverse complement strand
GTGCGCCGTGACCATGCCAGCGCAGCCGAACCTTTTGGGTGAGTCTGCATCGGTTCTGATGAAAAGCCACTAGTTTGGGCCCAATAACACTGAAATTGACAGAAACACATGAAAATGCATGCACGGCGTGCGCCGTGACCCTGCGCAGCCGAGCCTTTTGGGTGAGTCTGCATCGGTTCTGATGAAAAGCCACTAATTTGGGCCCAATAACACTGAAATTGACAGAAACACATGAAAATGCATGTGCGGCTTGCGCCGTGACCCTGCCAGCGCAGCCGAGCCTTTTGGGTGAGTCTGCATCGGTTCTGATGAAAAGCCACTAGTTTGGGCCCAATAACACTGAAATTGACAGAAACACATGAAAATGCATGTACGGTGTGCGCCGTGACCCTGCCAGCGCAGCCGAGCCTTTTGGGTGAGTCTGCATCGGTTCTGATGAAAAGCCACTAGTTTGGGCCCAATAACACTGAAATTGACAGAAACACATGAAAATACATGTACGGCGTGCGCCGTGACCCTGCCAGCGCAGCCGAGCCTTTTGGGTGAGTCTGCATCGGTTCTGATGAAAAGCCACTAGTTTGGGCCCAATAACACTGAAATTGACAGAAACACATGGAAATGCATGTACGGCGTGCGCCGTGACCCTGCCAGCGCAGCCGAGCCTTTGGGGTGAGTCTGCATCGGTTCGGATGAAAAGCCACTAGTTTGGGCCCAATAACACTGAAATTGACAGAAACACATGAAAATGCATGTACGGCGTGCGCCGTGACCCTGCCAGCGCAGCCGAGCCTTTTGGGTGAGTCTGCATCGGTTCTGATGAAAAGCCACTAGTTTGGGCCCAATAACACTGAAATTGACAGAAACACATGAAAATGCATGTACGGCGTGCGCCGTGACCCTGCCAGCGCAGCCGAGCATTTTGGGTGAGTCTGCATCGGTTCTGATGAAAAGCCACTAGTTTGGGCCCAATAACACTGAAATTGACAGAAACACATGAAAATGCATGTACGGCGTGCATCGTAACCCTGCCAGCGCAGCCGAGCCTTTTGGGTGAGTCTGCATCGGTTCTGATGAAAAGCCACTAGTTTGGGCCCAAAAACACTGAAATTGACAGAAACACATGAAAATACATGTACGGCGTGCGCCGTGACCCTGCCAGCGCAGCCGAGCCTTTAGGGTGAGTCTGCATCGGTTCTGATGAAAAGCCACTAGTTTGGGCCCAATAACGCTGAAATTGACAGAAACACATGGAAATGCATGTACGGCGTGCGCCGTGACCCTGCCAGCGCAGCCGAGCCTTTAGGGTGAGTCTGCATCGGTTCTGATGAAAAGCCACTAGTTTGGGCCCAATAACGCTGAAATTGACAGAAACACATGGAAATGCATGTACGGCGTGCGCCGTGACCCTGCCAGCGCAGCCGAGCCTTTTGGGTGAGTCTGCATCGGTTCTGATGAAAAGCCACTAGTTTGGGCCCAATAACGCTGAAATTGACAGAAACACATGAAAATGCATGTACGGTGTGCGCCGTGACCCTGCCAGCGCAGCCGAGCCTTTTGGGTGAGTCTGCATCGGTTCTGATGAAAAGCCACTAGTTTGGGCCCAATAACACTGAAATTGACAGAAACACATGAAAATGCATGTACGGCGTGCGCCGTGACCCTGCCAGCGCAGCCGAGCCTTTTGGGTGAGTCTGCATGGGTTCTGATGAAAAGCCACTAGTTTGGGCCCAATAACACTGAAATTGACAGAAACACATGAAAATGCATGTACGGCGTGCGCCGTGACCCTGCCAGCGCAGCCGAGCCTTTGGGGTGAGTCTGCATGGGTTCTGATGAAAAGCCACTAGTTTGGGCCCAATAACACTGAAATTGACAGAAACACATGAAAATGCATGTACGGCGTGCGCCGTGACCCTGCCAGCGCAGCCGAGCCTTTTGGGTGAGTCTGCATCGGTTCTGATGAAAAGCCACTAGTTTGGGCCCAATAACACTGAAATTGACAGAAACACATGAAAATGCATGTATGGCGTGCGCCGTGACCCTGCGCAGCCGAGCCTTTGGGGTGAGTCTGCATCGGTTCTGATGAAAAGCCACTAGTTTGGGCCCAATAACACTGAAATTGACAGAAACACATGAAAATGCATGTACGGTGTGCGCCGTGACCCTGCCAGCGCAGCCGAGCCTTTTGGGTGAGTCTGCATCGGTTCTGATGAAAAGCCACTAGTTTGGGCCCAATAACACTGAAATTGACAGAAACACATGAAAATGCATGTATGGCGTGCGCCGTGACCCTGCGCAGCCGAGCCTTTTGGGTGAGTCTGCATCGGTTCTGATGAAAAGCCACTAGTTTGGGCCCAATAACGCTGAAATTGACAGAAACACATGAAAATGCATGTACGGTGTGCGCCGTGACCCTGCCAGCGCAGCCGAGCCTTTTGGGTGAGTCTGCATCGGTTCTGATGAAAAGCCACTAGTTTGGGCCCAATAACACTGAAATTGACAGAAACACATGAAAATGCATGTACGGCGTGCGCCGTGACTCTGCCAGCGCAGCCGAGCCTTTTGGGTGAGTCTGCATCGGTTCTGATGAAAAGCCACTAGTTTGGGCCCAATAACACTGAAATTGACAGAAACACATGAAAATGCATGTACGGCGTGCGCCGTGACCCTGCCAGCGCAGCCGAGCCTTTTGGGTGAGTCTGCATCGGTTCTGATGAAAAGCCACTAGTTTGGGCCCAATAACACTGAAATTGACAGAAACACATGAAAATGCATGTACGGCGTGCGCCGTGACCCTGCGCAGCCGAGCCTTTTGGGTGAGTCTGCATCGGTTCTGATGAAAAGCCACTAGTTTGGGCCCAATAACGCTGAAATTGACAGAAACACATGAAAATGCATGTACGGTGTGCGCCGTGACCCTGCCAGCGCAGCCGAGCCTTTTGGGTGAGTCTGCATCGGTTCTGATGAAAAGCCACTAGTTTGGGGCCCAATAACACTGAAATTGACAGAAACACATGAAAATGCATGTACGGCGTGCGCCGTGACTCTGCCAGCGCAGCCGAGCCTTTTGGGTGAGTCTGCATCGGTTCTGATGAAAAGCCACTAGTTTGGGCCCAATAACACTGAAATTGACAGAAACACATGAAAATGCATGTACGGTGTGCGCAGTGACCCTGCCAGCGCAGCCGAGCCTTTTGGGTGAGTCTGCATCGGTTCTGATGAAAAGCCACTAGTTTGGGCCCAATAACACTGAAATTGACAGAAACACATGAAAATGCATGTACGGTGTGCGCCGTGACCATGCCAGCGCAGCCGAACCTTTTGGGTGAGTCTGCATCGGTTCTGATGAAAAGCCACTAGTTTGGGCCCAATAACACTGAAATTGACAGAAACACATGAAAATGCATGTACGGCGTGCGCCGTGACCCTGCGCAGCCGAGCCTTTTGGGTGAGTCTGCATCGGTTCTGATGAAAAGCCACTAGTTTCGGCCCAATAACACTGAAATTGACAGAAACACATGAAAATACATGTGCGGCTTGCGCCGTGACCCTGCCAGCGCAGCCGAGCCTTTTGGGTGAGTCTGCATCGGTTCTGATGAAAAGCCACTAGTTTGGGCCCAATAACACTGAAATTGACAGAAACACATGAAAATGCATGTACGGCGTGCGCCGTGACCCTGCCATCGCAGCCGAGCCTTTTGGGTGAGTCTGCATCGGTTCTGATGAAAAGCCACTAGTTTGGGCCCAATAACACTGAAATTGACAGAAACACATGAAAATACATGTACGGCGTGCGCCGTGACCCTGCCAGCGCAGCCGAACCTTTTGGGTGAGTCTGCATCGGTTCTGATGAAAAGCCACTAGTTTGGGCCCAATAACACTGAAATTGACAGAAACACATGAAAATACATGTACGGCGTGCGCCGTGACCCTGCCAGCGCAGCCGAGCGTTTTGGGTGAGTTTGCATCGGTTCTGATGAAAAGCCACTAGTTTGGGCCCAATAACACTGAAATTGACAGAAACACATGAAAATGCATGTACGGTGTGCGCCGTGACCCTGCCAGCGCAGCCGAGCATTTTGGGTGAGTCTGCATCTGTTCTGATGAAAAGCCACTAGTTTGGGCCCAATAACACTGAAATTGACAGAAACACATGAAAATGCATGTACGGCGTGCGCCGTGACCCTGCCAGCGCAGCCGAGCCTTTTGGGTGAGTCTGCATCGGTTCTGATGAAAAGCCACTAGTTTGGGCCCAAAAACACTGAAATTGACAGAAACACATGAAAATACATGTACGGCGTGCGCCGTGACCCTGCCAGCGCAGCCAAGCCTTTAGGGTGAGTCTGCATCGGTTCTGATGAAAAGCCACTAGTTTGGGCCCAATAACACTGAAATTGACAGAAACACATGAAAATGCATGTACGGTGGCGCCGTGACCCTGCCAGCGCAGCCGAGCCTTTTGGGTGAGTCTGCATCGGTTCTGATGAAAAGCCACTAGTTTGGGCCCAATAACACTGAAATTGACAGAAACACATGAAAATGCATGTATGGCGTGCGCCGTGACCCTGCGCAGCCGAGCCTTTTGGGTGAGTCTGCATCGGTTCTGATGAAAAGCCACTAGTTTGGGCCCAATAACGCTGAAATTGACAGAAACACATGAAAATGCATGTACGGTGTGCGCCGTGACCCTGCCAGCGCAGCCGAGCCTTTTGGGTGAGTCTGCATCGGTTCTGATGAAAAGCCACTAGTTTGGGCCCAATAACACTGAAATTGACAGAAACACATGAAAATGCATGTACGGCGTGCGCCGTGACTCTGCCAGCGCAGCCGAGCCTTTTGGGTGAGTCTGCATCGGTTCTGATGAAAAGCCACTAGTTTGGGCCCAATAACACTGAAATTGACAGAAACACATGAAAATGCATGTACGGTGTGCGCAGTGACCCTGCCAGCGCAGCCGAGCCTTTTGGGTGAGTCTGCATCGGTTCTGATGAAAAGCCACTAGTTTGGGCCCAATAACACTGAAATTGACAGAAACACATGAAAATGCATGTACGGTGTGCGCCGTGACCCTGCCAGCGCAGCCGAACCTTTTGGGTGAGTCTGCATCGGTTCTGATGAAAAGCCACTAGTTTGGGCCCAATAACACTGAAATTGACAGAAACACATGAAAATGCATGTACGGCGTGCGCCGTGACCCTGCGCAGCCGAGCCTTTTGGGTGAGTCTGCATCGGTTTCTGATGAAAAGCCACTAGTTTCGGCCCAATAACACTGAAATTGACAGAAACACATGAAAATACATGTGCGGCTTGCGCCGTGACCCTGCCAGCGCAGCCGAGCCTTTTGGGTGAGTCTGCATCGGTTCTGATGAAAAGCCACTAGTTTGGGCCCAATAACACTGAAATTGACAGAAACACATGAAAATTCATGTACGGCGTGCGCCGTGACCCTGCCATCGCAGCCGAGCCTTTTGGGTGAGTCTGCATCGGTTCTGATGAAAAAGCCACTAGTTTGGGCCCAATAACACTGAAATTGACAGAAACACATGAAAATACATGTACGGCGTGCGCCGTGACCCTGCCAGCGCAGCCGAACCTTTTGGGTGAGTCTGCATCGGTTCTGATGAAAAGCCACTAGTTTGGGCCCAATAACACTGAAATTGACAGAAACACATGAAAATACATGTACGGCGTGCGCCGTGACCCTGCCAGCGCAGCCGAGCGTTTTGGGTGAGTTTGCATCGGTTCTGATGAAAAGCCACTAGTTTGGGCCCAATAACACTGAAATTGACAGAAACACATGAAAATGCATGTACGGTGTGCGCCGTGACCCTGCCAGCGCAGCCGAGCATTTTGGGTGAGTCTGCATCTGTTCTGATGAAAAGCCACTAGTTTGGGCCCAATAACACTGAAATTGACAGAAACACATGAAAATGCATGTACGGCGTGCGCCGTGACCCTGCCAGCGCAGCCGAGCCTTTTGGGTGAGTCTGCATCGGTTCTGATGAAAAGCCACTAGTTTGGGCCCAAAAACACTGAAATTGACAGAAACACATGAAAATACATGTACGGCGTGCGCCGTGACCCTGCCAGCGCAGCCAAGCCTTTAGGGTGAGTCTGCATCGGTTCTGATGAAAAGCCACTAGTTTGGGCCCAATAACACTGAAATTGACAGAAACACATGAAAATGCATGTACGGTGGCGCCGTGACCCTGCCAGCGCAGACGAGCCTTTTGGGTGAGTCTGCATCGGTTCTGATGAAAAGCCACTAGTTTGGGCCCAATAACACTGAAATTGACAGAAACGCATGAAAATGCATGTACAGCGTGCGCCGTGACCCTGCCAGCGCAGCCGAGCCTTTTGGGTGAGTCTGCATCGGTTCTGATGAAAAGCCACTAGTTTGGGCCCAATAACACTGAAATTGACAGAAACACATGAAAATGCATGTACGGTGTGCGCCGTGACCCTGCCAGCGCAGCCGAGCATTTTGGGTGAGTCTGCATCGGTTCTGATGAAAAGCCACTAGTTTGGGCCCAATAACACTGAAATTGACAGAAACACATGAAAATGCATGTATGGCGTGCGCCGTGACCCTGCGCAGCCGAGCCTTTGGGGTGAGTCTGCATCGGTTCTGATGAAAAGCCACTAGTTTGGGCCCAATAACACTGAAATTGAGAGAAACACATGAAAATACATGTACGGCGTGCGCCGTGACCCTGCCAGCGCAGCCGAACCTTTTGGGTGAGTCTGCATCGGTTCTGATGAAAAGCCACTAGTTTGGGCCCAATAACGCTGAAATTGACAGAAACACATGGAAATGCATGTACGGCGTGCGCCGTGACCCTGCCAGCGCAGCCGAGCCTTTTGGGTGAGTCTGCATCGGTTCTGATGAAAAGCCACTAGTTTGGGCCCAATAACGCTGAAATTGACAGAAACACATGAAAATGCATGTACGGCGTGCGCCGTGACCCTGCCAGCGCAGCCGAGCCTTTAGGGTGAGTCTGCATCGGTTCTGATGAAAAGCCACTAGTTTGGGCCCAATAACACTGAAATTGACAGAAACACATGAAAATGCATGTACGGCGTGCGCCGTGACCCTGCCAGCGCAGCCGAGCCTTTTGGGTGAGTCTGCATCGGTTCTGATGAAAAGCCACTAGTTTGGGCCCAATAACACTGAAATTGACAGAAACACATGAAAATGCATGTATGGCGTGCGCCGTGACCCTGCGCAGCCGAGCCTTTGGGGTGAGTCTGCATCGGTTCTGATGAAAAGCCACTAGTTTGGGCCCAATAACACTGAAATTGACAGAAACACATGAAAATGCATGTACGGTGTGCGCAGTGACCCTGCCAGCGCAGCCGAGCCTTTTGGGTGAGTCTGCATCGGTTCTGATGAAAAGCCACTAGTTTGGGCCCAATAACACTGAAATTGACAGAAACACATGAAAATGCATGTACGGTGTACGCCGTGACCATGCCAGCGCAGCCGAACCTTTTGGGTGAGTCTGCATTGGTTCTGATGAAAAGCCACTAGTTTGGGCCCAATGACACTGAAATTGACAGAAACACATGAAAATGCATGTACGGCGTGCGTCGTGACCCTGCCAGCGCAGCCGAGCCTTTTGGGTGAGTCTGCATCGGTTCTGATGAAAAGCCACTAGTTTGGGCCCAAAAACACTGAAATTGACAGAAACACATGAAAATACATGTACGGCGTGCGCCGTGACCCTGCCAGCGCAGCCGAGCCTTTAGGGTGAGTCTGCATCGGTTCTGATGAAAAGCCACTAGTTTGGGCCCAATAACACTGAAATTGAAAGAAACACATGGAAATGCATGTACGGCGTGCGCCGTGACCCTGCCAGCGCAGCCGAGCCTTTTGGGTGAGTCTGCATCGGTTCTGATGAAAAGCCACTAGTTTGGGCCCAATAACACTGAAATTGACAGAAACACATGAAAATGCATGTACGGCGTGCGCCATGACCCTGCCAGCGCAGCCGAGTCTTTTGGGTGAGTCTGCATCGGTTCTGATGAAAAGCCACTAGTTTGGGCCCAATAACGCTGAAATTGACAGAAACACATGAAAATGCATGTACGGCGTGCGCCGTGACCCTGCCAGCGCAGCCGAGCCTTTAGGGTGAGTCTTCATCGGTTCTGATGAAAAGCCACTAGTTTGGGCCCAATAACACTGAAATTGACAGAAACACATGAAAATGCATGTACGGCTTGCGCCGTGACCCTGCCAGCGCAGCCGAGCCTTTTGGGTGAGTCTGCATCGGTTCTGATGAAAAGCCACTAGTTTGGGCCCAATAACGCTGAAATTGACAGAAACACATGAAAATGTATGTACGGTGTGCGCCGTGACCCTGCCAGCGCAGCCGAGCCTTTAGGGTGAGTCTGCATCGGTTCTGATGAAAAGCCACTAGTTTGGGCCCAATAACACTGAAATTAACAGAAACACATGAAAATGCATGTACGGCTTGCGCCGTGACCCTGCCAGCGCAGCCGAGCCTTTAGGGTGAGTCTGCATCGGTTCTGATGAAAAGCCACTAGTTTGGGCCCAATAACACTGAAATTGACAGAAACACATGAAAATGCCTGTACGGCTTGCGCCGTGACCCTGCCAGCGCAGCCGAGCCTTTTGGGTGAGTCTGCATCGGTTCTGATGAAAAGCCACTAGTTTGGGCCCAATAACACTGAAATTGACAGAAACACATGAAAATGCATGTACGGCGTGCGCCGTGACCCTGCCAGCGCAGCCGAGCCTTTTGGGTGAGTTTGCATCGGTTCTGATGAAAAGCCACTAGTTTGGGCCCAATAACACTGAAATTGACAGAAACACATGAAAATGCATGTACGGTGTGCGCCGTGACCCTGCCAGCGCAGCCGAGCCTTTTGTGTGAGTCTGCATCGGTTCTGATGAAAAGCCACTAGTTTGGGCCCAATAACACTGAAATTGACAGAAACACATGAAAATGCATGTATGGCGTGCGCCGTGACCCTGCGCAGCCGAGCCTTTGGGGTGAGTCTGCATCGGTTCTGATGAAAAGCCACTAGTTTGGGCCCAATAACACTGAAATTGACAGAAACACATGAAAATGCATGTATGGCATGCGCCGTGACCCTGCGCAGCCGAGCCTTTTGGGTGAGTCTGCATCGGTTCTGATGAAAAGCCACTAGTTTGGGCCCAATAACACTGAAATTGACAGAAACACATGAAAATGCATGTACGGTGTGCGCCGTGACCCTGCCAGCGCAGCCGAGCCTTTTGGGTGAGTCTGCATCGGTTCTGATGAAAAGCCACTAGTTTGGGCCCAATAACGCTGAAATTGACAGAAACACATGAAAATGCATGTACGGTGTGCGCCGTGACCCTGCCAGCGCAGCCGAGCCTTTAGGGTGAGTCTGCATCGGTTCTGATGTAAAGCCACTAGTTTGGGCCCAATAACACTGAAATTGACAGAAACACATGAAAATGCATGTACGGCTTGCGCCGTGACCCTGCCAGCGCAGCCGAGCCTTTTGGGTGAGTCTGCATCGGTTCTGATGAAAAGCCACTAGTTTGGGCCCAATAACACTGAAATTGACAGAAACACATGAAAATGCATGTACGGCGTGCGCCGTGACCCTGCCAGCGCAGCCGAGCATTTTGGGTGAGTCTGCATCGGTTCTGATGAAAAGCCACTAGTTTGGGCCCAAAAACACTGAAATTGACAGAAACACATGAAAATGCATGTACGGCGTGCGCCGTGACCCTGCCAGCGCAGCCGAGCCTTTTGGGTGAGTCTGCATCGGTTCTGATGAAAAGCCACTAGTTTGGGCCCAAAAACACTGAAATTGACAGAAACACATGAAAATACATGTACGGCGTGCGCCGTGACCCTGCCAGCGCAGCCAAGCCTTTAGGGTGAGTCTGCATCGGTTCTGATGAAAAGCCACTAGTTTGGGCCCAATAACACTGAAATTGACAGAAACACATGAAAATGCATGTTCGGTGGCGCCGTGACCCTGCCAGCGCAGACGAGCCTTTTGGGTGAGTCTGCATCGGTTCTGATGAAAAGCCACTAGTTTGGGCCCAATAACACTGAAATTGACAGAAACGCATGAAAATGCATGTACAGCGTGCGCCGTGACCCTGCCAGCGCAGCCGAGCCTTTTGGGTGAGTCTGCATCGGTTCTGATGAAAAGCCACTAGTTTGGGCCCAATAACACTGAAATTGACAGAAACACATGAAAATGCATGTACGGTGTGCCCCGTGACCCTGCCAGCGCAGCCGAGCATTTTGGGTGAGTCTGCATCGGTTCTGATGAAAAGCCACTAGTTTGGGCCCAATAACACTGAAATTGACAGAAACACATGAAAATGCATGTATGGCGTGCGCCGTGACCCTGCGCAGCCGAGCCTTTGGGGTGAGTCTGCATCGGTTCTGATGAAAAGCCACTAGTTTGGGCCCAATAACACTGAAATTGAGAGAAACACATGAAAATACATGTACGGCGTGCGCCGTGACCCTGCCAGCGCAGCCGAACCTTTTGGGTGAGTCTGCA
This sequence comes from Thunnus maccoyii, assembly GCF_910596095.1. NCBI lineage: Eukaryota > Metazoa > Chordata > Actinopteri > Scombriformes > Scombridae > Thunnus > Thunnus maccoyii. Next base: position 25,986 of record NW_024757920.1, on the reverse strand, counting down.
TCGGTTCTGATGAAAAGCCACTAGTTTGGGCCCAATAACGCTGAAATTGACAGAAACACATGGAAATGCATGTACGGCGTGCGCCGTGACCCTGCCAGCGCAGCCGAGCCTTTTGGGTGAGTCTGCATCGGTTCTGATGAAAAGCCACTAGTTTGGGCCCAATAACGCTGAAATTGACAGAAACACATGAAAATGCATGTACGGCGTGCGCCGTGACCCTGCCAGCGCAGCCGAGCCTTTAGGGTGAGTCTGCATCGGTTCTGATGAAAAGCCACTAGTTTGGGCCCAATAACACTGAAATTGACAGAAACACATGAAAATGCATGTACGGCGTGCGCCGTGACCCTGCCAGCGCAGCCGAGCCTTTTGGGTGAGTCTGCATCGGTTCTGATGAAAAGCCACTAGTTTGGGCCCAATAACACTGAAATTGACAGAAACACATGAAAATGCATGTATGGCGTGCGCCGTGACCCTGCGCAGCCGAGCCTTTGGGGTGAGTCTGCATCGGTTCTGATGAAAAGCCACTAGTTTGGGCCCAATAACACTGAAATTGACAGAAACACATGAAAATGCATGTACGGTGTGCGCAGTGACCCTGCCAGCGCAGCCGAGCCTTTTGGGTGAGTCTGCATCGGTTCTGATGAAAAGCCACTAGTTTGGGCCCAATAACACTGAAATTGACAGAAACACATGAAAATGCATGTACGGTGTACGCCGTGACCATGCCAGCGCAGCCGAACCTTTTGGGTGAGTCTGCATTGGTTCTGATGAAAAGCCACTAGTTTGGGCCCAATGACACTGAAATTGACAGAAACACATGAAAATGCATGTACGGCGTGCGTCGTGACCCTGCCAGCGCAGCCGAGCCTTTTGGGTGAGTCTGCATCGGTTCTGATGAAAAGCCACTAGTTTGGGCCCAAAAACACTGAAATTGACAGAAACACATGAAAATACATGTACGGCGTGCGCCGTGACCCTGCCAGCGCAGCCGAGCCTTTAGGGTGAGTCTGCATCGGTTCTGATGAAAAGCCACTAGTTTGGGCCCAATAACACTGAAATTGAAAGAAACACATGGAAATGCATGTACGGCGTGCGCCGTGACCCTGCCAGCGCAGCCGAGCCTTTTGGGTGAGTCTGCATCGGTTCTGATGAAAAGCCACTAGTTTGGGCCCAATAACACTGAAATTGACAGAAACACATGAAAATGCATGTACGGCGTGCGCCATGACCCTGCCAGCGCAGCCGAGTCTTTTGGGTGAGTCTGCATCGGTTCTGATGAAAAGCCACTAGTTTGGGCCCAATAACGCTGAAATTGACAGAAACACATGAAAATGCATGTACGGCGTGCGCCGTGACCCTGCCAGCGCAGCCGAGCCTTTAGGGTGAGTCTTCATCGGTTCTGATGAAAAGCCACTAGTTTGGGCCCAATAACACTGAAATTGACAGAAACACATGAAAATGCATGTACGGCTTGCGCCGTGACCCTGCCAGCGCAGCCGAGCCTTTTGGGTGAGTCTGCATCGGTTCTGATGAAAAGCCACTAGTTTGGGCCCAATAACGCTGAAATTGACAGAAACACATGAAAATGTATGTACGGTGTGCGCCGTGACCCTGCCAGCGCAGCCGAGCCTTTAGGGTGAGTCTGCATCGGTTCTGATGAAAAGCCACTAGTTTGGGCCCAATAACACTGAAATTAACAGAAACACATGAAAATGCATGTACGGCTTGCGCCGTGACCCTGCCAGCGCAGCCGAGCCTTTAGGGTGAGTCTGCATCGGTTCTGATGAAAAGCCACTAGTTTGGGCCCAATAACACTGAAATTGACAGAAACACATGAAAATGCCTGTACGGCTTGCGCCGTGACCCTGCCAGCGCAGCCGAGCCTTTTGGGTGAGTCTGCATCGGTTCTGATGAAAAGCCACTAGTTTGGGCCCAATAACACTGAAATTGACAGAAACACATGAAAATGCATGTACGGCGTGCGCCGTGACCCTGCCAGCGCAGCCGAGCCTTTTGGGTGAGTTTGCATCGGTTCTGATGAAAAGCCACTAGTTTGGGCCCAATAACACTGAAATTGACAGAAACACATGAAAATGCATGTACGGTGTGCGCCGTGACCCTGCCAGCGCAGCCGAGCCTTTTGTGTGAGTCTGCATCGGTTCTGATGAAAAGCCACTAGTTTGGGCCCAATAACACTGAAATTGACAGAAACACATGAAAATGCATGTATGGCGTGCGCCGTGACCCTGCGCAGCCGAGCCTTTGGGGTGAGTCTGCATCGGTTCTGATGAAAAGCCACTAGTTTGGGCCCAATAACACTGAAATTGACAGAAACACATGAAAATGCATGTATGGCATGCGCCGTGACCCTGCGCAGCCGAGCCTTTTGGGTGAGTCTGCATCGGTTCTGATGAAAAGCCACTAGTTTGGGCCCAATAACACTGAAATTGACAGAAACACATGAAAATGCATGTACGGTGTGCGCCGTGACCCTGCCAGCGCAGCCGAGCCTTTTGGGTGAGTCTGCATCGGTTCTGATGAAAAGCCACTAGTTTGGGCCCAATAACGCTGAAATTGACAGAAACACATGAAAATGCATGTACGGTGTGCGCCGTGACCCTGCCAGCGCAGCCGAGCCTTTAGGGTGAGTCTGCATCGGTTCTGATGTAAAGCCACTAGTTTGGGCCCAATAACACTGAAATTGACAGAAACACATGAAAATGCATGTACGGCTTGCGCCGTGACCCTGCCAGCGCAGCCGAGCCTTTTGGGTGAGTCTGCATCGGTTCTGATGAAAAGCCACTAGTTTGGGCCCAATAACACTGAAATTGACAGAAACACATGAAAATGCATGTACGGCGTGCGCCGTGACCCTGCCAGCGCAGCCGAGCATTTTGGGTGAGTCTGCATCGGTTCTGATGAAAAGCCACTAGTTTGGGCCCAAAAACACTGAAATTGACAGAAACACATGAAAATGCATGTACGGCGTGCGCCGTGACCCTGCCAGCGCAGCCGAGCCTTTTGGGTGAGTCTGCATCGGTTCTGATGAAAAGCCACTAGTTTGGGCCCAATAACACTGAAATTGACAGAAACACATGAAAATGCATGTACGGTGTGCGCCGTGACCATGCCAGCGCAGCCGAACCTTTTGGGTGAGTCTGCATCGGTTCTGATGAAAAGCCACTAGTTTGGGCCCAATAACACTGAAATTGACAGAAACACATGAAAATGCATGCACGGCGTGCGCCGTGACCCTGCGCAGCCGAGCCTTTTGGGTGAGTCTGCATCGGTTCTGATGAAAAGCCACTAATTTGGGCCCAATAACACTGAAATTGACAGAAACACATGAAAATGCATGTGCGGCTTGCGCCGTGACCCTGCCAGCGCAGCCGAGCCTTTTGGGTGAGTCTGCATCGGTTCTGATGAAAAGCCACTAGTTTGGGCCCAATAACACTGAAATTGACAGAAACACATGAAAATGCATGTACGGCGTGCGCCGTGACCCTGCCAGCGCAGCCGAGCCTTTTGGGTGAGTCTGCATCGGTTCTGATGAAAAGCCACTAGTTTGGGCCCAATAACACTGAAATTGACAGAAACACATGAAAATGCATGTACGGCGTGCGCCGTGACCCTGCCAGCGCAGCCGAGCATTTTGGGTGAGTCTGCATCGGTTCTGATGAAAAGCCACTAGTTTGGGCCCAATAACACTGAAATTGACAGAAACACATGAAAATGCATGTACGGCGTGCATCGTAACCCTGCCAGCGCAGCCGAGCCTTTTGGGTGAGTCTGCATCGGTTCTGATGAAAAGCCACTAGTTTGGGCCCAAAAACACTGAAATTGACAGAAACACATGAAAATACATGTACGGCGTGCGCCGTGACCCTGCCAGCGCAGCCGAGCCTTTAGGGTGAGTCTGCATCGGTTCTGATGAAAAGCCACTAGTTTGGGCCCAATAACACTGAAATTGACAGAAACACATGGAAATGCATGTACGGCGTGCGCCGTGACCCTGCCAGCGCAGCCGAGCCTTTAGGGTGAGTCTGCATCGGTTCTGATGAAAAGCCACTAGTTTGGGCCCAATAACGCTGAAATTGACAGAAACACATGGAAATGCATGTACGGCGTGCGCCGTGACCCTGCCAGCGCAGCCGAGCCTTTTGGGTGAGTCTGCATCGGTTCTGATGAAAAGCCACTAGTTTGGGCCCAATAACGCTGAAATTGACAGAAACACATGAAAATGCATGTACGGTGTGCGCCGTGACCCTGCCAGCGCAGCCGAGCCTTTTGGGTGAGTCTGCATCGGTTCTGATGAAAAGCCACTAGTTTGGGCCCAATAACACTGAAATTGACAGAAACACATGAAAATGCATGTACGGCGTGCGCCGTGACCCTGCCAGCGCAGCCGAGCCTTTTGGGTGAGTCTGCATGGGTTCTGATGAAAAGCCACTAGTTTGGGCCCAATAACACTGAAATTGACAGAAACACATGAAAATGCATGTACGGCGTGCGCCGTGACCCTGCCAGCGCAGCCGAGCCTTTGGGGTGAGTCTGCATGGGTTCTGATGAAAAGCCACTAGTTTGGGCCCAATAACACTGAAATTGACAGAAACACATGAAAATGCATGTACGGCGTGCGCCGTGACCCTGCCAGCGCAGCCGAGCCTTTTGGGTGAGTCTGCATCGGTTCTGATGAAAAGCCACTAGTTTGGGCCCAATAACACTGAAATTGACAGAAACACATGAAAATGCATGTATGGCGTGCGCCGTGACCCTGCGCAGCCGAGCCTTTGGGGTGAGTCTGCATCGGTTCTGATGAAAAGCCACTAGTTTGGGCCCAATAACACTGAAATTGACAGAAACACATGAAAATGCATGTACGGTGTGCGCCGTGACCCTGCCAGCGCAGCCGAGCCTTTTGGGTGAGTCTGCATCGGTTCTGATGAAAAGCCACTAGTTTGGGCCCAATAACACTGAAATTGACAGAAACACATGAAAATGCATGTATGGCGAGCGCCGTGACCCTGCGCAGCCGAGCCTTTTGGGTGAGTCTGCATCGGTTCTGATGAAAAGCCACTAGTTTGGGCCCAATAACGCTGAAATTGACAGAAACACATGAAAATGCATGTACGGTGTGCGCCGTGACCCTGCCAGCGCAGCCGAGCCTTTTGGGTGAGTCTGCATCGGTTCTGATGAAAAGCCACTAGTTTGGGCCCAATAACACTGAAATTGACAGAAACACATGAAAATGCATGTACGGCGTGCGCCGTGACTCTGCCAGCGCAGCCGAGCCTTTTGGGTGAGTCTGCATCGGTTCTGATGAAAAGCCACTAGTTTGGGCCCAATAACACTGAAATTGACAGAAACACATGAAAATGCATGTACGGCGTGCGCCGTGACCCTGCCAGCGCAGCCGAGCCTTTTGGGTGAGTCTGCATCGGTTCTGATGAAAAGCCACTAGTTTGGGCCCAATAACACTGAAATTGACAGAAACACATGAAAATGCATGTATGGCGTGCGCCGTGACCCTGCGCAGCCGAGTCTTTTGGGTGAGTCTGCATCGGTTCTGATGAAAAGCCACTAGTTTGGGCCCAATAACGCTGAAATTGACAGAAACACATGAAAATGCATGTACGGTGTGCGTCGTGACCCTGCCAGCGCAGCCGAGCCTTTTGGGTGAGTCTGCATCGGTTCTGATGAAAAGCCACTAGTTTGGGCCCAATAACACTGAAATTGACAGAAACACATGAAAATGCATGTACGGCGTGCGCCGTGACTCTGCCAGCGCAGCCGAGCCTTTTGGGTGAGTCTGCATCGGTTCTGATGAAAAGCCACTAGTTTGGGCCCAATAACACTGAAATTGACAGAAACACATGAAAATGCATGTACGGTGTGCGCAGTGACCCTGCCAGCGCAGCCGAGCCTTTTGGGTGAGTCTGCATCGGTTCTGATGAAAAGCCACTAGTTTGGGCCCAATAACACTGAAATTGACAGAAACACATGAAAATGCATGTACGGTGTGCGCCGTGACCATGCCAGCGCAGCCGAACCTTTTGGGTGAGTCTGCATCGGTTCTGATGAAAAGCCACTAGTTTGGGCCCAATAACACTGAAATTGACAGAAACACATGAAAATGCATGTACGGCGTGCGCCGTGACCCTGCGCAGCCGAGCCTTTTGGGTGAGTCTGCATCGGTTCTGATGAAAAGCCACTAGTTTCGGCCCAATAACACTGAAATTGACAGAAACACATGAAAATACATGTGCGGCTTGCGCCGTGACCCTGCCAGCGCAGCCGAGCCTTTTGGGTGAGTCTGCATCGGTTCTGATGAAAAGCCACTAGTTTGGGCCCAATAACACTGAAATTGACAGAAACACATGAAAATGCATGTACGGCGTGCGCCGTGACCCTGCCATCGCAGCCGAGCCTTTTGGGTGAGTCTGCATCGGTTCTGATGAAAAGCCACTAGTTTGGGCCCAATAACACTGAAATTGACAGAAACACATGAAAATACATGTACGGCGTGCGCCGTGACCCTGCCAGCGCAGCCGAACCTTTTGGGTGAGTCTGCATCGGTTCTGATGAAAAGCCACTAGTTTGGGCCCAATAACACTGAAATTGACAGAAACACATGAAAATACATGTACGGCGTGCGCCGTGACCCTGCCAGCGCAGCCGAGCGTTTTGGGTGAGTTTGCATCGGTTCTGATGAAAAGCCACTAGTTTGGGCCCAATAACACTGAAATTGACAGAAACAAATGAAAATGCATGTACGGTGTGCGCCGTGACCCTGCCAGCGCAGCCGAGCCTTTAGGGTGAGTCTGCATCGGTTCTGATGAAAAGCCACTAGTTTGGGCCCAATAACACTGAAATTGACAGAAACACATGGAAATGCATGTACGGCGTGCGCCGTGACCCTGCCAGCGCAGCCGAGCCTTTAGGGTGAGTCTGCATCGGTTCTGATGAAAAGCCACTAGTTTGGGCCCAATAACGCTGAAATTGACAGAAACACATGGAAATGCATGTACGGCGTGCGCCGTGACCCTGCCAGCGCAGCCGAGCCTTTTGGGTGAGTCTGCATCGGTTCTGATGAAAAGCCACTAGTTTGGGCCCAATAACGCTGAAATTGACAGAAACACATGAAAATGCATGTACGGTGTGCGCCGTGACCCTGCCAGCGCAGCCGAGCCTTTTGGGTGAGTCTGCATCGGTTCTGATGAAAAGCCACTAGTTTGGGCCCAATAACACTGAAATTGACAGAAACACATGAAAATGCATGTACGGCGTGCGCCGTGACCCTGCCAGCGCAGCCGAGCCTTTTGGGTGAGTCTGCATGGGTTCTGATGAAAAGCCACTAGTTTGGGCCCAATAACACTGAAATTGACAGAAACACATGAAAATGCATGTACGGCGTGCGCCGTGACCCTGCCAGCGCAGCCGAGCCTTTGGGGTGAGTCTGCATGGGTTCTGATGAAAAGCCACTAGTTTGGGCCCAATAACACTGAAATTGACAGAAACACATGAAAATGCATGTACGGCGTGCGCCGTGACCCTGCCAGCGCAGCCGAGCCTTTTGGGTGAGTCTGCATCGGTTCTGATGAAAAGCCACTAGTTTGGGCCCAATAACACTGAAATTGACAGAAACACATGAAAATGCATGTATGGCGTGCGCCGTGATCCTGCGCAGCCGAGCCTTTGGGGTGAGTCTGCATCGGTTCTGATGAAAAGCCACTAGTTTGGGCCCAATAACACTGAAATTGACAGAAACACATGAAAATGCATGTACGGTGTGCGCCGTGACCCTGCCAGCGCAGCCGAGCCTTTTGGGTGAGTCTGCATCGGTTCTGATGAAAAGCCACTAGTTTGGGCCCAATAACACTGAAATTGACAGAAACACATGAAAATGCATGTATGGCGTGCGCCGTGACCCTGCGCAGCCGAGCCTTTTGGGTGAGTCTGCATCGGTTCTGATGAAAAGCCACTAGTTTGGGCCCAATAACGCTGAAATTGACAGAAACACATGAAAATGCATGTACGGTGTGCGCCGTGACCCTGCCAGCGCAGCCGAGCCTTTTGGGTGAGTCTGCATCGGTTCTGATGAAAAGCCACTAGTTTGGGCCCAATAACACTGAAATTGACAGAAACACATGAAAATGCATGTACGGCGTGCGCCGTGACTCTGCCAGCGCAGCCGAGCCTTTTGGGTGAGTCTGCATCGGTTCTGATGAAAAGCCACTAGTTTGGGCCCAATAACACTGAAATTGACAGAAACACATGAAAATGCATGTACGGCGTGCGCCGTGACCCTGCCAGCGCAGCCGAGCCTTTTGGGTGAGTCTGCATCGGTTCTGATGAAAAGCCACTAGTTTGGGCCCAATAACACTGAAATTGACAGAAACACATGAAAATGCATGTATGGCGTGCGCCGTGACCCTGCGCAGCCGAGTCTTTTGGGTGAGTCTGCATCGGTTCTGATGAAAAGCCACTAGTTTGGGCCCAATAACACTGAAATTGACAGAAACACATGAAAATGCATGTACGGTGTGCGTCGTGACCCTGCCAGCGCAGCCGAGCCTTTTGGGTGAGTCTGCATCGGTTCTGATGAAAAGCCACTAGTTTGGGCCCAATAACACTGAAATTGACAGAAACACATGAAAATGCATGTACGGCGTGCGCCGTGACTCTGCCAGCGCAGCCGAGCCTTTTGGGTGAGTCTGCATCGGTTCTGATGAAAAGCCACTAGTTTGGGCCCAATAACACTGAAATTGACAGAAACACATGAAAATGCATGTACGGTGTGCGCAGTGACCCTGCCAGCGCAGCCGAGCCTTTTGGGTGAGTCTGCATCGGTTCTGATGAAAAGCCACTAGTTTGGGCCCAATAACACTGAAATTGACAGAAACACATGAAAATGCATGTACGGTGTGCGCCGTGACCATGCCAGCGCAGCCGAACCTTTTGGGTGAGTCTGCATCGGTTCTGATGAAAAGCCACTAGTTTGGGCCCAATAACACTGAAATTGACAGAAACACATGAAAATGCATGTACGGCGTGCGCCGTGACCCTGCGCAGCCGAGCCTTTTGGGTGAGTCTGCATCGGTTCTGATGAAAAGCCACTAGTTTCGGCCCAATAACACTGAAATTGACAGAAACACATGAAAATACATGTGCGGCTTGCGCCGTGACCCTGCCAGCGCAGCCGAGCCTTTTGGGTGAGTCTGCATCGGTTCTGATGAAAAGCCACTAGTTTGGGCCCAATAACACTGAAATTGACAGAAACACATGAAAATGCATGTACGGCGTGCGCCGTGACCCTGCCAGCGCAGCCGAGCCTTTTGGGTGAGTCTGCATCGGTTCTGATGAAAAGCCACTAGTTTGGGCCCAATAACACTGAAATTGACAGAAACACATGAAAATACATGTACGGCGTGCGCCGTGACCCTGCCAGCGCAGCCGAACCTTTTGGGTGAGTCTGCATCGGTTCTGATGAAAAGCCACTAGTTTGGGCCCAATAACACTGAAATTGACAGAAACACATGAAAATACATGTACGGCGTGCGCCGTGACCCTGCCAGCGCAGCCGAGCGTTTTGGGTGAGTTTGCATCGGTTCTGATGAAAAGCCACTAGTTTGGGCCCAATAACACTGAAATTGACAGAAACACATGAAAATGCATGTACGGTGTGCGCCGTGACCCTGCCAGCGCAGCCGAGCATTTTGGGTGAGTCTGCATCTGTTCTGATGAAAAGCCACTAGTTTGGGCCCAATAACACTGAAATTGACAGAAACACATGAAAATGCATGTACGGCGTGCGCCGTGACCCTGCCAGCGCAGCCGAGCCTTTTGGGTGAGTCTGCATCGGTTCTGATGAAAAGCCACTAGTTTGGGCCCAAAAACACTGAAATTGACAGAAACACATGAAAATACATGTACGGCGTGCGCCGTGACCCTGCCAGCGCAGCCAAGCCTTTAGGGTGAGTCTGCATCGGTTCTGATGAAAAGCCACTAGTTTGGGCCCAATAACACTGAAATTGACAGAAACACATGAAAATGCATGTACGGTGGCGCCGTGACCCTGCCAGCGCAGACGAGCCTTTTGGGTGAGTCTGCATCGGTTCTGATGAAAAGCCACTAGTTTGGGCCCAATAACACTGAAATTGACAGAAACGCATGAAAATGCATGTACAGCGTGCGCCGTGACCCTGCCAGCGCAGCCGAGCCTTTTGGGTGAGTCTGCATCGGTTCTGATGAAAAGCCACTAGTTTGGGCCCAATAACACTGAAATTGACAGAAACACATGAAAATGCATGTACGGTGTGCGCCGTGACCCTGCCAGCGCAGCCGGGCATTTTGGGTGAGTCTGCATCGGTTCTGATGAAAAGCCACTAGTTTGGGCCCAATAACACTGAAATTGACAGAAACACATGAAAATGCATGTATGGCGTGCGCCGTGACCCTGCGCAGCCGAGCCTTTGGGGTGAGTCTGCATCGGTTCTGATGAAAAGCCACTAGTTTGGGCCCAATAACACTGAAATTGACAGAAACACATGAAAATGCATGTATGGCATGTGTCGTGACCCTGCGCAGCCGAGCCTTTGGGGTGAGTCTGCATCGGTTCTGATGAAAAGCCACTAGTTAAGGCCCAATAACACTGAAATTGACAGAAACACATGAAAATGCATGTACGGTGTGCGCCGTGACCCTGCCAGCGCAGCCGAGCCTTTTGGGTGAGTCTGCATCGGTTCTGATGAAAAGCCACTAGTTTGGGCCCAATAACACTGAAATTGAAAGAAACACATGGAAATGCATGTACGGCGTGCGCCGTGACCCTGCCAGCGCAGCCGAGCCTTTTGGGTGAGTCTGCATCGGTTCTGATGAAAAGCGACTGGTTTGGGCCCAATAACACTGAAATTGACAGAAACACATGAAAATGCATGTACGGCTTGCGCCGTGACCCTGCCAGCGCAGCCGAGCCTTTTGGGTGAGTCTGCATCCATTCTGATGAAAAGCCACTAGTTTGGGCCCAATAACGCTGAAATTGACAGAAACACATGAAAATGCATGTACGGCGTGCGTCGTGACCCTGCCAGCGCAGCCAAGCTTTTTGGATGAGTCTGCATCGGTTCTGATGAAAAGCGACTGGTTTGGGCCCAATAACACTGAAATTGACAGAAACACATGAAAATGCATGTACGGCTTGCGCCGTGACCCTGCCAGCGCAGCCGAGCCTTTTGGGTGAGTCTGCATCCATTCTGATGAAAAGCCACTAGTTTGGGCCCAATAACGCTGAAATTGACAGAAACACATGAAAATGCATGTACGGCGTGCGTCGTGACCCTGCCAGCGCAGCCAAGCTTTTTGGATGAGTCTGCATCCATTCTGATGAAAAGCCACTAGTTTGGGCCCAATAACACTGAAATTGACAGAAACACATGAAAATGCATGTACGGCGTGCGTCGTGACCCTGCCAGCGCAGCCAAGCTTTTTGGATGAGTCTGCATCGGTTCTGATGAAAAGCCACTAGTTTGGGCCCAATAACACTGAAATTGACAGAAACACATGAAAATGCATGTACGGCGTGCGCCGTGACCCTGCCAGCGCAGCCGAGCCTTTGGGGTGAGTCTGCATCGGTTCTGATGAAAAGCCACTAGTTTGGGCCCAATAACACTGAAATTGACAGAAACACATGAAAATGCATGTACGGTGGCGCCGTGACCCTGCCAGCGCAGCCGAGCCTTTTGGGTGAGTCTGCATCGGTTCTGATGAAAAGCCACTAGTTTGGGCCCAATAACACTGAAATTGACAGAAACACATGAAAATGCATGTACGGCGTGCGCCGTGACCCTGCCAGCGCAGCCGAGCCTTTTGGGTGAGTCTGCATCGGTTCTGATGAAAAGCCACTAGTTTGGGCCCAATAACACTGAAATTGACAGAAACACATGAAAATGCATGTACGGTGTGCGCCGTGACCCTGCCAGCGCAGCCGAGCATTTTGGGTGAGTCTGCATCGGTTCTGATGAAAAGCCACTAGTTTGGGCCCAATAACACTGAAATTGACAGAAACACATGAAAATGCATGTATGGCGTGCGCCGTGACCCTGCGCAGCCGAGCCTTTGGGGTGAGTCTGCATCGGTTCTGATGAAAAGCCACTAGTTTGGGCCCAATAACACTGAAATTGACAGAAACACATGAAAATGCATGTACGGCGTGCGCCGTGACCCTGCCAGCGCAGCCGAGCCTTTTGGGTGAGTCTGCATCGGTTCTGATGAAAAGCCACTAGTTTGGGCCCAATAACACTGAATTTGACAGAAACACATGAAAATGCATGTACGGCGTGCGCCGTGACCCTGCCAGCGCAGCCGAGCCTTTTGGGTGAGTCTGCATCGGTTCTGATGAAAAGCCACTAGTTTGGGCCCAATAACACTGAAATTGACAGAAACACATGAAAATGCATGTACGGCGTGCGCCGTGACCCTGCCAGCGCAGCCGAGCATTTTGGGTGAGTCTGCATCGGTTCTGATGAAAAGCCACTAGTTTGGGCCCAATAACACTGAATTTGACAGAAACACATGAAAATGCATGTACGGCGTGCGCCGTGACCCTGCCAGCGCAGCCGAGCCTTTTGGGTGAGTCTGCATCGGTTCGGATGAAAAGCCACTAGTTTGGGCCCAATAACACTGAAATTGACAGAAACACATGAAAATGCATGTACGGCGTGCGCCGTGACCCTGCCAGCGCAGCGGAGCCTTTTGGGTGAGTCTGCATCGGTTCTGATGAAAAGCCACTAGTTTGGGCCCAATAACACTGAAATTGACAGAAACACATGAAAATGCATGTATGGCGTGCGCCGTGACCCTGCGCAGCCCAGCCTTTGGGGTGAGTCTGCATCGGTTCTGATGAAAAGACACTAGTTTGGGCCCAATATCACTGAAATTGACAGAAACACATGAAAATGCATGTACGGCGTGCGCCGTGACCCTGCCAGCGCAGCCGAGCCTTTTGGGTGAGTCTGCATCGGTTCTGATGAAAAGCCACTAGTTTGGGCCCAATAACACTGAAATTGACAGAAACACATGAAAATGCATGTACGGCGTGCGTCGTGACCCTGCCAGCGCAGCCAAGCTTTTTGGATGAGTCTGCATCCATTCTGATGAAAAGCCACTAGTTTGGGCCCAATAACACTGAAATTGACAGAAACACATGAAAATGCATGTACGGCGTGCGTCGTGACCCTGCCAGCGCAGCCAAGCTTTTTGGATGAGTCTGCATCGGTTCTGATGAAAAGCCACTAGTTTGGGCCCAATAACACTGAAATTGACAGAAACACATGAAAATGCATGTACGGCGTGCGCCGTGACCCTGCCAGCGCAGCCGAGCCTTTGGGGTGAGTCTGCATCGGTTCTGATGAAAAGCCACTAGTTTGGGCCCAATAACACTGAAATTGACAGAAACACATGAAAATGCATGTACGGTGGCGCCGTGACCCTGCCAGCGCAGCCGAGCCTTTTGGGTGAGTCTGCATCGGTTCTGATGAAAAGCCACTAGTTTGGGCCCAATAACACTGAAATTGACAGAAACACATGAAAATGCATGTACGGCGTGCGCCGTGACCCTGCCAGCGCAGCCGAGCCTTTTGGGTGAGTCTGCATCGGTTCTGATGAAAAGCCACTAGTTTGGGCCCAATAACACTGAAATTGACAGAAACACATGAAAATGCATGTACGGTGTGCGCCGTGACCCTGCCAGCGCAGCCGAGCATTTTGGGTGAGTCTGCATCGGTTCTGATGAAAAGCCACTAGTTTGGGCCCAATAACACTGAAATTGACAGAAACACATGAAAATGCATGTACGGCGTGCGCCGTGACCCTGCGCAGCCGAGCCTTTGGGGTGAGTCTGCATCGGTTCTGATGAAAAGCCACTAGTTTGGGCCCAATAACACTGAAATTGACAGAAACACATGAAAATGCATGTACGGCGTGCGCCGTGACCCTGCCAGCGCAGCCGAGCCTTTTGGGTGAGTCTGCATCGGTTCTGATGAAAAGCCACTAGTTTGGGCCCAATAACACTGAATTTGACAGAAACACATGAAAATGCATGTACGGCGTGCGCCGTGACCCTGCCAGCGCAGCCGAGCCTTTTGGGTGAGTCTGCATCGGTTCTGATGAAAAGCCACTAGTTTGGGCCCAATAACACTGAAATTGACAGAAACACATGAAAATGCATGTACGGCGTGCGCCGTGACCCTGCCAGCGCAGCGGAGCCTTTTGGGTGAGTCTGCATCGGTTCTGATGAAAAGCCACTAGTTTGGGCCCAATAACACTGAAATTGACAGAAACACATGAAAATGCATGTATGGCGTGCGCCGTGACCCTGCGCAGCCCAGCCTTTGGGGTGAGTCTGCATCGGTTCTGATGAAAAGACACTAGTTTGGGCCCAATATCACTGAAATTGACAGAAACACATGAAAATGCATGTACGGCGTGCGCCGTGACCCTGCCAGCGCAGCCGAGCCTTTTGGGTGAGTCTGCATCGGTTCTGATGAAAAGCCACTAGTTTGGGCCCAATAACACTGAAATTGACAGAAACACATGAAAATGCATGTACGGCGTGCGCCGTGACCCTGCCAGCGCAGCCGAGCATTTTGGGTGAGTCTGCATCGGTTCTGATGAAAAGCCACTAGTTTGGGCCCAATAACACTGAAATTGAGAGAAACACATGAAAATACATGTACGGCGTGCGCCGTGACCCTGCCAGCGCAGCCGAACCTTTTGGGTGAGTCTGCATCGGTTCTGATGAAAAGCCACTAGTTTGGGCCCAATAACGCTGAAATTGACAGAAACACATGAAAATGCATGTACGGCGTGCGCCGTGACCCTGCCAGCGCAGCCGAGCCTTTAGGGTGAGTCTGCATCGGTTCTGATGAAAAGCCACTAGTTTGGGCCCAATAACACTGAAATTGACAGAAACACATGAAAATGCATGTACGGCGTGCGCCGTGACCCTGCCAGCGCAGCCGAGCCTTTTGGGTGAGTCTGCATCGGTTCTGATGAAAAGCCACTAGTTTGGGCCCAATAACACTGAAATTGACAGAAACACATGAAAATGCATGTATGGCGTGCGCCGTGACCCTGCGCAGCCGAGCCTTTGGGGTGAGTCTGCATCGGTTCTGATGAAAAGCCACTAGTTTGGGCCCAATAACACTGAAATTGACAGAAACACATGAAAATGCATGTACGGTGTGCGCCGTGACCATGCCAGCGCAGCCGAACCTTTTGGGTGAGTCTGCATTGGTTCTGATGAAAAGCCACTAGTTTGGGCCCAATAACACTGAAATTGACAGAAACACATGAAAATGCATGTACGGCGTGCGTCGTGACCCTGCCAGCGCAACCGAGCCTTTTGGGTGAGTCTGCATCGGTTCTGATGAAAAGCCACTAGTTTGGGCCCAAAAACACTGAAATTGACAGAAACACATGAAAATACATGTACGGCGTGCGCCGTGACCCTGCCAGCGCAGCCGAGCATTTTGGGTGAGTCTGCATCGGTTCTGATGAAAAGCCACTAGTTTGGGCCCAATAACACTGAAATTGAGAGAAACACATGAAAATACATGTACGGCGTGCGCCGTGACCCTGCCAGCGCAGCCGAACCTTTTGGGTGAGTCTGCATCGGTTCTGATGAAAAGCCACTAGTTTGGGCCCAATAACGCTGAAATTGACAGAAACACATGAAAATGCATGTACGGCGTGCGCCGTGACCCTGCCAGCGCAGCCGAGCCTTTAGGGTGAGTCTGCATCGGTTCTGATGAAAAGCCACTAGTTTGGGCCCAATAACACTGAAATTGACAGAAACACATGAAAATGCATGTACGGCGTGCGCCGTGACCCTGCCAGCGCAGCCGAGCCTTTTGGGTGAGTCTGCATCGGTTCTGATGAAAAGCCACTAGTTTGGGCCCAATAACACTGAAATTGACAGAAACACATGAAAATGCATGTATGGCGTGCGCCGTGACCCTGCGCAGCCGAGCCTTTGGGGTGAGTCTGCATCGGTTCTGATGAAAAGCCACTAGTTTGGGCCCAATAACACTGAAATTGACAGAAACACATGAAAATGCATGTACGGTGTGCGCCGTGACCATGCCAGCGCAGCCGAACCTTTTGGGTGAGTCTGCATTGGTTCTGATGAAAAGCCACTAGTTTGGGCCCAATGACACTGAAATTGACAGAAACACATGAAAATGCATGTACGGCGTGCGTCGTGACCCTGCCAGCGCAACCGAGCCTTTTGGGTGAGTCTGCATCGGTTCTGATGAAAAGCCACTAGTTTGGGCCCAAAAACACTGAAATTGACAGAAACACATGAAAATACATGTACGGCGTGCGCCGTGACCCTGCCAGCGCAGCCGAGCCTTTTGGGTGAGTCTGCATCGGTTCTGATGAAAAGCCACTAGTTTGGGCCCAATAACACTGAAATTGACAGAAACACATGAAAATGCATGTACGGCGTGCGCCGTGACCCTGCCAGCGCAGCCGAGCATTTTGGGTGAGTCTGCATCGGTTCTGATGAAAAGCCACTAGTTTGGGCCCAATAACACTGAAATTGAGAGAAACACATGAAAATACATGTACGGCGTGCGCCGTGACCCTGCCAGCGCAGCCGAACCTTTTGGGTGAGTCTGCATCGGTTCTGATGAAAAGCCACTAGTTTGGGCCCAATAACGCTGAAATTGACAGAAACACATGAAAATGCATGTACGGCGTGCGCCGTGACCCTGCCAGCGCAGCCGAGCCTTTAGGGTGAGTCTGCATCGGTTCTGATGAAAAGCCACTAGTTTGGGCCCAATAACACTGAAATTGACAGAAACACATGAAAATGCATGTACGGCGTGCGCCGTGACCCTGCCAGCGCAGCCGAGCCTTTTGGGTGAGTCTGCATCGGTTCTGATGAAAAGCCACTAGTTTGGGCCCAATAACACTGAAATTGACAGAAACACATGAAAATGCATGTATGGCGTGCGCCGTGACCCTGCGCAGCCGAGCCTTTGGGGTGAGTCTGCATCGGTTCTGATGAAAAGCCACTAGTTTGGGCCCAATAACACTGAAATTGACAGAAACACATGAAAATGCATGTACGGTGTGCGCCGTGACCATGCCAGCGCAGCCGAACCTTTTGGGTGAGTCTGCATCGGTTCTGATGAAAAGCCACTAGTTTGGGCCCAATGACACTGAAATTGACAGAAACACATGAAAATGCATGTACGGCGTGCGTCGTGACCCTGCCAGCGCAGCCGAGCCTTTTGGGTGAGTCTGCATCGGTTCTGATGAAAAGCCACTAGTTTGGGCCCAAAAACACTGAAATTGACAGAAACACATGAAAATACATGTACGGCGTGCGCCGTGACCCTGCCAGCGCAGCCGAGCATTTTGGGTGAGTCTGCATCGGTTCTGATGAAAAGCCACTAGTTTGGGCCCAATAACACTGAAATTGAGAGAAACACATGAAAATACATGTACGGCGTGCGCCGTGACCCTGCCAGCGCAGCCGAACCTTTTGGGTGAGTCTGCATCGGTTCTGATGAAAAGCCACTAGTTTGGGCCCAATAACGCTGAAATTGACAGAAACACATGAAAATGCATGTACGGCGTGCGCCGTGACCCTGCCAGCGCAGCCGAGCCTTTAGGGTGAGTCTGCATCGGTTCTGATGAAAAGCCACTAGTTTGGGCCCAATAACACTGAAATTGACAGAAACACATGAAAATGCATGTACGGCGTGCGCCGTGACCCTGCCAGCGCAGCCGAGCCTTTTGGGTGAGTCTGCATCGGTTCTGATGAAAAGCCACTAGTTTGGGCCCAATAACACTGAAATTGACAGAAACACATGAAAATGCATGTATGGCGTGCGCCGTGACCCTGCGCAGCCGAGCCTTTGGGGTGAGTCTGCATCGGTTCTGATGAAAAGCCACTAGTTTGGGCCCAATAACACTGAAATTGACAGAAACACATGAAAATGCATGTACGGTGTGCGCCGTGACCATGCCAGCGCAGCCGAACCTTTTGGGTGAGTCTGCATCGGTTCTGATGAAAAGCCACTAGTTTGGGCCCAATGACACTGAAATTGACAGAAACACATGAAAATGCATGTACGGCGTGCGTCGTGACCCTGCCAGCGCAACCGAGCCTTTTGGGTGAGTCTGCATCGGTTCTGATGAAAAGCCACTAGTTTGGGCCCAAAAACACTGAAATTGACAGAAACACATGAAAATACATGTACGGCGTGCGCCGTGACCCTGCCAGCGCAGCCGAGCCTTTTGGGTGAGTCTGCATCGGTTCTGATGAAAAGCCACTAGTTTGGGCCCAATAACACTGAAATTGACAGAAACACATGAAAATGCATGTACGGCGTGCGCCATGACCCTGCCAGCGCAGCCGAGTCTTTTGGGTGAGTCTGCATCGGTTCTGATGAAAAGCCACTAGTTTGGGCCCAATAACGCTGAAATTGACAGAAACACATGAAAATGCATGTACGGTGTGCGCCGTGACCCTGCCAGCGCAGCCGAGCCTTTAGGGTGAGTCTGCATCGGTTCTGATGAAAAGCCACTAGTTTGGGCCCAATAACACTGAAATTGACAGAAACACATGAAAATGCCTGTACGGCTTGCGCCGTGACCCTGCCAGCGCAGCCGAGCCTTTTGGGTGAGTCTGCATCGGTTCTGATGAAAAGCCACTAGTTTGGGCCCAATAACACTGAAATTGACAGAAACACATGAAAATGCATGTACGGCGTGCGCCGTGACCCTGCCAGCGCAGCCGAGCCTTTTGGGTGAGTCTGCATCGGTTCTGATGAAAAGCCACTAGTTTTGGGCCCAATAACACTGAAATTGACAGAAACACATGAAAATGCATGTACGGCGTGCGCCGTGACCCTGCCAGCGCAGCCGAGCCTTTTGTGTGAGTCTGCATCGGTTCTGATGAAAAGCCACTAGTTTGGGCCCAATAACACTGAAATTGACAGAAACACATGAAAATGCATGTATGGCGTGCGCCGTGACCCTGCGCAGCCGAGCCTTTGGGGTGAGTCTGCATCGGTTCTGATGAAAAGCCACTAGTTTGGGCCCAATAACACTGAAATTGACAGAAACACATGAAAATGCATGTATGGCATGCGCCGTGACCCTGCGCAGCCGAGCCTTTGGGGTGAGTCTGCATCGGTTCTGATGAAAAGCCACTAGTTTGGGCCCAATAACACTGAAATTGACAGAAACACATGAAAATGCATGTACGGTGTGCGCCGTGACCCTGCCAGCGCAGCCGAGCCTTTTGGGTGAGTCTGCATCGGTTCTGATGAAAAGCCACTAGTTTGGGCCCAATAACGCTGAAATTGACAGAAACACATGAAAATGCATGTACGGTGTGCGCCGTGACCCTGCCAGCGCAGCCGAGCCTTTAGGGTGAGTCTGCATCGGTTCTGATGTAAAGCCACTAGTTTGGGCCCAATAACACTGAAATTGACAGAAACACATGAAAATGCATGTACGGCTTGCGCCGTGACCCTGCCAGCGCAGCCGAGCCTTTTGGGTGAGTCTGCATCGGTTCTGATGAAAAGCCACTAGTTTGGGCCCAATAACGCTGAAATTGACAGAAACACATGGAAATGCATGTACGGCGTGCGCCGTGACCCTGCCAGCGCAGCCGAGCCTTTTGGGTGAGTCTGCATCGGTTCTGATGAAAAGCCACTAGTTTGGGCCCAATAACGCTGAAATTGACAGAAACACATGAAAATGCATGTACGGCGTGCGCCGTGACCCTGCCAGCGCAGCCGAGCCTTTAGGGTGAGTCTGCATCGGTTCTGATGAAAAGCCACTAGTTTGGGCCCAATAACACTGAAATTGACAGAAACACATGAAAATGCATGTACGGCGTGCGCCGTGACCCTGCCAGCGCAGCCGAGCCTTTTGGGTGAGTCTGCATCGGTTCTGATGAAAAGCCACTAGTTTGGGCCCAATAACACTGAAATTGACAGAAACACATGAAAATGCATGTATGGCGTGCGCCGTGACCCTGCGCAGCCGAGCCTTTGGGGTGAGTCTGCATCGGTTCTGATGAAAAGCCACTAGTTTGGGCCCAATAACACTGAAATTGACAGAAACACATGAAAATGCATGTACGGTGTGCGCAGTGACCCTGCCAGCGCAGCCGAGCCTTTTGGGTGAGTCTGCATCGGTTCTGATGAAAAGCCACTAGTTTGGGCCCAATGACACTGAAATTGACAGAAACACATGAAAATGCATGTATGGCGTGCGTCGTGACCCTGCCAGCGCAGCCGAGCCTTTTGGGTGAGTCTGCATCGGTTCTGATGAAAAGCCACTAGTTTGGGCCCAAAAACACTGAAATTGACAGAAACACATGAAAATACATGTACGGCGTGCGCCGTGACCCTGCCAGCGCAGCCGAGCCTTTAGGGTGAGTCTGCATCGGTTCTGATGAAAAGCCACTAGTTTGGGCCCAATAACACTGAAATTGAAAGAAACACATGGAAATGCATGTACGGCGTGCGCCGTGACCCTGCCAGCGCAGCCGAGCCTTTTGGGTGAGTCTGCATCGGTTCTGATGAAAAGCCACTAGTTTGGGCCCAATAACACTGAAATTGACAGAAACACATGGAAATGCATGTACGTCGTGCGCCGTGACCCTGCCAGCGCAGCCGAGCCTTTTGGGTGAGTCTGCATCGGTTCTGATGAAAAGCCACTAGTTTGGGCCCAATAACACTGAAATTGACAGAAACACATGAAAATGCATGTACGGCGTGCGCCATGACCCTGCCAGCGCAGCCGAGTCTTTTGGGTGAGTCTGCATCGGTTCTGATGAAAAGCCACTAGTTTGGGCCCAATAACGCTGAAATTGACAGAAACACATGAAAATGCATGTACGGCGTGCGCCGTGACCCTGCCAGCGCAGCCGAGCCTTTAGGGTGAGTCTTCATCGGTTCTGATGAAAAGCCACTAGTTTGGGCCCAATAACACTGAAATTGACAGAAACACATGAAAATGCATGTACGGCTTGCGCCGTGACCCTGCCAGCGCAGCCGAGCCTTTTGGGTGAGTCTCCATCGGTTCTGATGAAAAGCCACTAGTTTGGGCCCAATAACGCTGAAATTGACAGAAACACATGAAAATGCATGTACGGTGTGCGCCGTGACCCTGCCAGCGCAGCCGAGCCTTTAGGGTGAGTCTGCATCGGTTCTGATGAAAAGCCACTAGTTTGGGCCCAATAACACTGAAATTGACAGAAACACATGAAAATGCCTGTACGGCTTGCGCCGTGACCCTGCCAGCGCAGCCGAGCCTTTTGGGTGAGTCTGCATCGGTTCTGATGAAAAGCCACTAGTTTGGGCCCAATAACACTGAAATTGACAGAAACACATGAAAATGCATGTACGGCGTGCGCCGTGACCCTGCCAGCGCAGCCGAGCCTTTTGGGTGAGTCTGCATCGGTTCTGATGAAAAGCCACTAGTTTGGGCCCAATAACACTGAAATTGACAGAAACACATGAAAATGCATGTACGGCGTGCGCCGTGACCCTGCCAGCGCAGCCGAGCCTTTTGTGTGAGTCTGCATCGGTTCTGATGAAAAGCCACTAGTTTGGGCCCAATAACACTGAAATTGACAGAAACACATGAAAATGCATGTATGGCGTGCGCCGTGACCCTGCGCAGCCGAGCCTTTGGGGTGAGTCTGCATCGGTTCTGATGAAAAGCCACTAGTTTGGGCCCAATAACACTGAAATTGACAGAAACACATGAAAATGCATGTATGGCATGCGCCGTGACCCTGCGCAGCCGAGCCTTTGGGGTGAGTCTGCATCGGTTCTGATGAAAAGCCACTAGTTTGGGCCCAATAACACTGAAATTGACAGAAACACATGAAAATGCATGTACGGTGTGCGCCGTGACCCTGCCAGCGCAGCCGAGCCTTTTGGGTGAGTCTGCATCGGTTCTGATGAAAAGCCACTAGTTTGGGCCCAATAACGCTGAAATTGACAGAAACACATGAAAATGCATGTACGGTGTGCGCCGTGACCCTGCCAGCGCAGCCGAGCCTTTAGGGTGAGTCTGCATCGGTTCTGATGTAAAGCCACTAGTTTGGGCCCAATAACACTGAAATTGACAGAAACACATGAAAATGCATGTACGGCTTGCGCCGTGACCCTGCCAGCGCAGCCGAGCCTTTTGGGTGAGTCTGCATCGGTTCTGATGAAAAGTCACTAGTTTGGGCCCAATAACACTGAAATTGAGAGAAACACATGAAAATACATGTACGGCGTGCGCCGTGACCCTGCCAGCGCAGCCGAACCTTTTGGGTGAGTCTGCATCGGTTCTGATGAAAAGCCACTAGTTTGGGCCCAATAACGCTGAAATTGACAGAAACACATGGAAATGCATGTACGGCGTGCGCCGTGACCCTGCCAGCGCAGCCGAGCCTTTTGGGTGAGTCTGCATCGGTTCTGATGAAAAGCCACTAGTTTGGGCCCAATAACGCTGAAATTGACAGAAACACATGAAAATGCATGTACGGCGTGCGCCGTGACCCTGCCAGCGCAGCCGAGCCTTTAGGGTGAGTCTGCATCGGTTCTGATGAAAAGCCACTAGTTTGGGCCCAATAACACTGAAATTGACAGAAACACATGAAAATGCATGTACGGCGTGCGCCGTGACCCTGCCAGCGCAGCCGAGCCTTTTGGGTGAGTCTGCATCGGTTCTGATGAAAAGCCACTAGTTTGGGCCCAATAACACTGAAATTGACAGAAACACATGAAAATGCATGTATGGCGTGCGCCGTGACCCTGCGCAGCCGAGCCTTTGGGGTGAGTCTGCATCGGTTCTGATGAAAAGCCACTAGTTTGGGCCCAATAACACTGAAATTGACAGAAACACATGAAAATGCATGTACGGTTGTGCGCAGTGACCCTGCCAGCGCAGCCGAGCCTTTTGGGTGAGTCTGCATCGGTTCTGATGAAAAGCCACTAGTTTGGGCCCAATAACACTGAAATTGACAGAAACACATGAAAATGCATGTACGGTGTGCGCCGTGACCATGCCAGCGCAGCCGAACCTTTTGGGTGAGTCTGCATTGGTTCTGATGAAAAGCCACTAGTTTGGGCCCAATGACACTGAAATTGACAGAAACACATGAAAATGCATGTATGGCGTGCGTCGTGACCCTGCCAGCGCAGCCGAGCCTTTTGGGTGAGTCTGCATCGGTTCTGATGAAAAGCCACTAGTTTGGGCCCAAAAACACTGAAATTGACAGAAACACATGAAAATACATGTACGGCGTGCGCCGTGACCCTGCCAGCGCAGCCGAGCCTTTAGGGTGAGTCTGCATCGGTTCTGATGAAAAGCCACTAGTTTGGGCCCAATAACACTGAAATTGAAAGAAACACATGGAAATGCATGTACGGCGTGCGCCGTGACCCTGCCAGCGCAGCCGAGCCTTTTGGGTGAGTCTGCATCGGTTCTGATGAAAAGCCACTAGTTTGGGCCCAATAACACTGAAATTGACAGAAACACATGAAAATGCATGTACGGCGTGCGCCATGACCCTGCCAGCGCAGCCGAGTCTTTTGGGTGAGTCTGCATCGGTTCTGATGAAAAGCCACTAGTTTGGGCCCAATAACACTGAAATTGACAGAAACACATGAAAATGCATGTACGGCGTGCGCCGTGACTCTGCCAGCGCAGCCGAGCGTTTTGGGTGAGTCTGCATGGGTTCTGATGAAAAGCCACTAGTTTGGGCCCAATAACACTGAAATTGACAGAAACACATGAAAATGCATGTACGGCGTGCGCCGTGACTCTGCCAGCGCAGCCGAGCGTTTTGGGTGAGTCTGCATCGGTTCTGATGAAAAGCCACTAGTTTGGGCCCAATAACACTGAAATTGACAGAAACACATGGAAATGCATGTACGGCGTGCGCCTTGACCCTGCCAGCGCAGCCGAGCCTTTGGGGTGAGTCTGCATCGGTTCTGATGAAAAGCCACTAGTTTGGGCCCAATAACACTGAAATTGACAGAAACACATGAAAATGCATGTACGGCGTGCGCCGTGACCCTGCCAGCGCAGCCGAGCCTTTTGGGTGAGTCTGCATCGGTTCTGATGAAAAGCCACTAGTTTGGGCCCAATAACACTGAAATTGACAGAAACACATGAAAATGCATGTACGGCGTGCGCCGTGACCCTGCGCAGCCGAGCCTTTTGGGTGAGTCTGCATCGGTTCTGATGAAAAGCCACTAGTTTGGGCCCAATAACGCTGAAATTGACAGAAACACATGAAAATGCATGTACGGTGTGCGCCGTGACCCTGCCAGCGCAGCCGAGCCTTTTGGGTGAGTCTGCATCGGTTCTGATGAAAAGCCACTAGTTTGGGCCCAATAACACTGAAATTGACAGAAACACATGAAAATGCATGTACGGCGTGCGCCGTGACTCTGCCAGCGCAGCCGAGCCTTTTGGGTGAGTCTGCATCGGTTCTGATGAAAAGCCACTAGTTTGGGCCCAATAACACTGAAATTGACAGAAACACATGAAAATGCATGTACGGCGTGCGCCGTGACCCTGCCAGCGCAGCCGAGCCTTTGGGGTGAGTCTGCATCGGTTCTGATGAAAAGCCACTAGTTTGGAACGAATAACACTGAAATTGACAGAAACACATGAAAATGCATGTACGGCGTGCGCCGTGACCCTGCCAGCGCAGCCGAGCCTTTTGGGTGAGTCTGCATCGGTTCTGATGAAAAGCCACTAGTTTGGGCCCAATAACACTGAAATTGACAGAAACACATGAAAATGCATGTACGGCGTGCGCCGTGACCCTGCCAGCGCAGCCGAGCCTTTTGGGTGAGTCTGCATCGGTTCTGATGAAAAGCCACTAGTTTGGGCCCAATAACACTGAAATTGACAGAAACACATGAAAATGCATGTATGGCGTGCGCCGTGACCCTGCGCAGCCGAGCCTTTGGGGTGAGTCTGCATCGGTTCTGATGAAAAGCCACTAGTTTGGGCCCAATAACACTGAAATTGACAGAAACACATGAAAATGCATGTATGGCATGCGCCGTGACCCTGCGCAGCCGAGCCTTTGGGGTGAGTCTGCATCGGTTCTGATGAAAAGCCACTAGTTAAGGCCCAATAACACTGAAATTGACAGAAACACATGAAAATGCATGTACGGTGTGCGCCGTGACCCTGCCAGCGCAGCCGAGCCTTTTGGGTGAGTCTGCATCGGTTCTGATGAAAAGCCACTAGTTTGGGCCCAATAACGCTGAAATTGACAGAAACACATGAAAATGCATGTACGGTGTGCGCCGTGACCCTGCCAGCGCAGCCGAGCCTTTAGGGTGAGTCTGCATCGGTTCTGATGTAAAGCCACTAGTTTGGGCCCAATAACACTGAACTTGACAGAAACACATGAAAATGCATATACGGTGTGCGCCGTGACCCTGCCAGCGCAGCCGAGCCTTTTGGGTGAGTCTGCATCGGTTCTGATGAAAAGCCACTAGTTTGGGCCCAATAACACTGAAATTGACAGAAACACATGAAAATGCATGTACGGCGTGCGCCGTGACCCTGCCAGCGCAGCCGATCCTTTTGGGTGAGTCTGCATCGGTTCTGATGAAAAGCCACTAGTTTGGGCCCAATAACACTGAAATTGACAGAAACACATGAAAATGCATGTACGGCGTGCGCCGTGACCCTGCCAGCGCAGCCGAGCCTTTTGGGTGAGTCTGCATCGGTTCTGATGAAAAGCCACTAATTTGGGCCCAATAACACTGAAATTGACAGAAACACATGAAAATGCATGTACGGTGTGCGCCGTGACCATGCCAGCGCAGCCGAACCTTTTGGGTGAGTCTGCATCGGTTCTGATGAAAAGCCACTAGTTTGGGCCCAATAACACTGAAATTGACAGAAACACATGAAAATGCATGTAAG
>NW_024757919.1:0-38002 GCF_910596095.1 Thunnus maccoyii | reverse complement strand
ACATGCATTTTCATGTGTTTCTGTCAATTTCAGTGTTTTTGGGCCCAAACTAGTGGCTTTTCATCAGAATCGATGCAGACTCACCCAAAACCTTCGGCTGCACCGGCAGAGTCCCGGCACGCAGCGCACATGCATTTTTCATGTGTTTCTGTCAATGTCAGTGTTTTCGGGCCCAAACTAGTGGCTTTTCATCAGAATCGATGCAGACTCACCCAAAACGCTCGGCTGCACCGGCAGAGTCCCGGCACGCAGCGCACATGCATTTTTCATGTGTTTCTGTCAATTTCAGTGTTTTCGGGCCCAAACGAGTGGCTTTTCATCAGAATCGATGCAGACTCACCCACAACGCTCGGCTGCACCGGCAGAGTCCCGGCACGCACCGCACATGCATTTTTCATGTGTTTCTGTCAATTTCAGTGTTTTCGGGCCCAAACGAGTGGCTTTTCATCAGAATCGATGCAGACTGACCCACAACGCTCGGCTGCACCGGCAGAGTCCCGGCACGCACCGCACATGCATTTTTCATGTGTTTCTGTCAATTTCAGTGTTTTCGGGCCGAAACGAGTGGCTTTTCATCAGAATCGATGCAGACTGACCCACAACGCTCGGCTGCACCGGCAGAGTCCCGGCACGCAGCGCACATGCATTTTTCATGTGTTTCTGTCAATTTCAGTGTTTTCGGGCCCAAACTAGTGGCTTTTCATCAGAATCGATGCAGACTCACCCAAAACGCTCGGCTGCACCGGCAGAGTCCCGGCACGCAGCGCACATGCATTTTTCATGTGTTTCTGTCAATTTCAGTGTTTTCGGGCCCAAACTAGTGGCTTTTCATCAGAATCGATGCAGACTCACCCAAAACCTTCGGCTGCACCGGCAGAGTCCCGGCACGCAGCGCACATGCATTTTTCATGTGTTTCTGTCAATTTCAGTGTTTTCGGGCCCAAACTAGTGGCTTTTCATCAGAATCGATGCAGACTCACCCAAAACGCTCGGCTGCACCGGCAGAGTCCCGGCACGCAGCGCACATGCATTTTTCATGTGTTTCTGTCAATTTCAGTGTTTTCGGGCCCAAACTAGTGGCTTTTCATCAGAATCGATGCAGACTCACCCAAAACGCTCGGCTGCACCGGCAGAGTCCCGGCACGCAGCGCACATGCATTTTTCATGTGTTTCTGTCAATTTCAGTGTTTTCGGGCCCAAACTAGTGGCTTTTCATCAGAATCGATGCAGACTGACCCACAACGCTCGGCTGCACCGGCAGAGTCCCGGCACGCAGCGCACATGCATTTTTCATGTGTTTCTGTCAATTTCAGTGTTTTCGGGCCCAAACTAGTGGCTTTTCATCAGAATCGATGCAGACTCACCCAAAACGCTCGGCTGCACCGGCAGAGTCCCGGCACGCACCGCACATGCATTTTTCATGTGTTTCTGTCAATTTCAGTGTTTTCGGGCCCAAACTAGTGGCTTTTCATCAGAATCGATGCAGACTCACCCAAAACGCTCGGCTGCACCGGCAGAGTCCCGGCACGCAGCGCACATGCATTTTTCATGTGTTTCTGTCAATTTCAGTGTTTTCGGGCCCAAACGAGTGGCTTTTCATCAGAATCGATGCAGACTCACCCACAACGCTCGGCTGCACCGGCAGAGTCCCGGCACACACCGCACATGCATTTTTCATGTGTTTCTGTCAATTTCAGTGTTTTCGGGCCCAAACGAGTGGCTTTTCATCAGAATCGATGCAGACTGACCCACAACG
The DNA here is from genome assembly GCF_910596095.1 of Thunnus maccoyii. NCBI lineage: Eukaryota > Metazoa > Chordata > Actinopteri > Scombriformes > Scombridae > Thunnus > Thunnus maccoyii. The sequence goes on along the minus strand of NW_024757919.1, from coordinate 36,246 downwards.
CTCGGCTGCACCGGCAGAGTCCCGGCACGCAGCGCACATGCATTTTTCATGTGTTTCTGTCAATTTCAGTGTTTTCGGGCCCAAACTAGTGGCTTTTCATCAGAATCGATGCAGACTCACCCAAAAACGCTCGGCTGCACCGGCAGAGTCCCGGCACGCAGCGCACATGCATTTTTCATGTGTTTCTGTCAATTTCAGTGTTTTCGGGCCCAAACTAGTGGCTCTTCATCAGAATCGATGCAGACTCACCCAAAACGCTCGGCTGCACCGGCAGAGTCCCGGCACGCACCGCACATGCATTTTTTCATGTGTTTCTGTCAATTTCAGTGTTTTCGGGCCCAAACTAGTGGCTTTTCATCAGAATCGATGCAGACTCACCCAAAACGCTCGGCTGCACCGGCAGAGTCCCGGCACGCACCGCACATGCATTTTTCATGTGTTTCTGTCAATTTCAGTGTTTTCGGGCCCAAACTAGTGGCTCTTCATCAGAATCGATGCAGACTCACCCAAAACGCTCGGCTGCACCGGCAGAGTCCCGGCACGCAGCGCACATGCATTTTTCATGTGTTTCTGTCAATTTCACTGTTTTCGGGCCCAAACTAGTGGCTCTTCATCAGAATCGATGCAGACTCACCCAAAACGCTCGGCTGCACCGGCAGAGTCCCGGCACGCACCGCACATGCATTTTTCATGTGTTTCTGTCAATTTCAGTGTTTTTTGGGCCCAAACTAGTGGCTTTTCATCAGAATCGATGCAGACTCACCCAAAACGCTCGGCTGCACCGGCAGAGTCCCGGCACGCAGCGCACATGCATTTTTCATGTGTTTCTGTCAATTTCAGTGTTTTCGGGCCCAAACTAGTGGCTTTTCATCAGAATCGATGCAGACTCACCCAAAACGCTCGGCTGCACCGGCAGAGTCCCGGCACGCAGCGCACATGCATTTTTTCATGTGTTTCTGTCAATTTCAGTGTTTTCGGGCCCAAACTAGTGGCTTTTCATCAGAATCGATGCAGACTCACCCAAAACGCTCGGCTGCACCGGCAGAGTCCCGGCACGCAGCGCACATGCATTTTTCATGTGTTTCTGTCAATTTCAGTGTTTTCGGGCCCAAACTAGTGGCTTTTCATCAGAATCGATGCAGACTCACCCAAAACGCTCGGCTGCACCGGCAGAGTCCCGGCACGCAGCGCACATGCATTTTTCATGTGTTTCTGTCAATTTCAGTGTTTTCGGGCCCAAACTAGTGGCTTTTCATCAGAATCGATGCAGACTCACCCAAAACGCTCGGCTGCACCGGCAGAGTCCCGGCACGCAGCGCACATGCATTTTTCATGTGTTTCTGTCAATTTCAGTGTTTTTCGGGCCCAAACTAGTGGCTTTTCATCAGAATCGATGCAGACTCACCCAAAACGCTCGGCTGCACCGGCAGAGTCCCGGCACGCAGCGCACATGCATTTTTCATGTGTTTCTGTCAATTTCAGTGTTTTCGGGCCCAAACGAGTGGCTTTTCATCAGAATCGATGCAGACTCACCCACAACGCTCGGCTGCACCGGCAGAGTCCCGGCACGCAGCGCACATGCATTTTTCATGTGTTTCTGTCAATTTCAGTGTTTTCGGGCCCAAACTAGTGGCTCTTCATCAGAATCGATGCAGACTCACCCAAAACGCTCGGCTGCACCGGCAGAGTCCCGGCACGCAGCGCACATGCATTTTTCATGTGTTTCTGTCAATTTCACTGTTTTCGGGCCCAAACTAGTGGCTCTTCATCAGAATCGATGCAGACTCACCCAAAACGCTCGGCTGCACCGGCAGAGTCCCGGCACGCACCGCACATGCATTTTTCATGTGTTTCTGTCAATTTCAGTGTTTTCGGGCCCAAACTAGTGGCTTTTCATCAGAATCGATGCAGACTCACCCAAAACGCTCGGCTGCACCGGCAGAGTCCCGGCACGCAGCGCACATGCATTTTTCATGTGTTTCTGTCAATTTCAGTGTTTTCGGGCCCAAACTAGTGGCTTTTCATCAGAATCGATGCAGACTCACCCAAAACGCTCGGCTGCACCGGCAGAGTCCCGGCACGCAGCGCACATGCATTTTTCATGTGTTTCTGTCAATTTCAGTGTTTTCGGGCCCAAACTAGTGGCTTTTCATCAGAATCGATGCAGACTCACCCAAAACGCTCGGCTGCACCGGCAGAGTCCCGGCACGCAGCGCACATGCATTTTTCATGTGTTTCTGTCAATTTCAGTGTTTTCGGGCCCAAACTAGTGGCTTATCATCAGAATCGATGCAGACTCACCCAAAACGCTCGGCTGCACCGGCAGAGTCCCGGCACGCAGCGCACATGCATTTTTCATGTGTTTCTGTCAATTTCAGTGTTTTCGGGCCCAAACTAGTGGCTTTTCATCAGAATCGATGCAGACTCACCCAAAACGCTCGGCTGCACCGGCAGAGTCCCGGCACGCAGCGCACATGCATTTTTCATGTGTTTCTGTCAATTTCAGTGTTTTCGGGCCCAAACTAGTGGCTTTTCATCAGAATCGATGCAGACTCACCCACAACGCTCGGCTGCACCGGCAGAGTCCCGGCACGCAGCGCACATGCATTTTTCATGTGTTTCTGTCAATTTCAGTGTTTTCGGGCCCAAACTAGTGGCTTTTCATCAGAATCGATGCAGACTCACCCAAAACGCTCGGCTGCACCGGCAGAGTCCCGGCACACAGCGCACATGCATTTTTCATGTGTTTCTGTCAATTTCAGTGTTTTCGGGCCCAAACTAGTGGCTTTTCATCAGAATCGATGCAGACTCACCCAAAACGCTCGGCTGCACCGGCAGAGTCCCGGCACGCAGCGCACATGCATTTTTCATGTGTTTCTGTCAATTTCAGTGTTTTCGGGCCCAAACTAGTGGCTTTTCATCAGAATCGATGCAGACTCACCCAAAACGCTCGGCTGCACCGGCAGAGTCCCGGCACGCAGCGCACATGCATTTTTCATGTGTTTCTGTCAATTTCAGTGTTTTCGGGCCCAAACGAGTGGCTTTTCATCAGAATCGATGCAGACTCACCCACAATGCTCGGCTGCACCGGCAGAGTCCCGGCACGCACCGCACATGCATTTTTCATGTGTTTCTGTCAATTTCAGTGTTTTCGGGCCCAAACGAGTGGCTTTTCATCAGAATCGATGCAGACTGACCCACAACGCTCGGCTGCACCGGCAGAGTCCCGGCACGCAGCGCACATGCGTTTTTCATGTGTTTCTGTCAATTTCAGTGTTTTCGGGCCCAAACTAGTGGCTTATCATCAGAATCGATGCAGACTCACCCAAAACGCTCGGCTGCACCGGCAGAGTCCCGGCACGCAGCGCACATGCATTTTTCATGTGTTTCTGTCAATTTCAGTGTTTTCGGGGCCCAAACTAGTGGCTTTTCATCAGAATCGATGCAGACTCACCCAAAAAGCTCGGCTGCACCGGCAGAGTCCCGGCACGCAGCGCACATGCATTTTTCATGTGTTTCTGTCAATGTCAGTGTTTTCGGGCCCAAACTAGTGGCTTTTCATCAGAATCGATGCAGACTCACCCAAAACGCTCGGCTGCACCGGCAGAGTCCCGGCACGCAGCGCACATGCATTTTTCATGTGTTTCTGTCAATGTCAGTGTTTTCGGGCCCAAACTAGTGGCTTTTCATCAGAATCGATGCAGACTCACCCAAAACGCTCGGCTGCACCGGCAGAGTCCCGGCACGCAGCGCACATGCATTTTTCATGTGTTTCTGTCAATGTCAGTGTTTTCGGGCCCGAACTAGTGGCTTTTCATCAGAATGGATGCAGACTCACCCAAAACGCTCGGCTGCACCGGCAGAGTCCCGGCACGCAGCGCACATGCATTTTTTCATGTGTTTCTGTCAATTTCAGTGTTTTCGGGCCCAAACTAGTGGCTTTTCATCAGAATCGATGCAGACTCACCCAAAACGCTCGGCTGCACCGGCAGAGTCCCGGCACGCAGCGCACATGCATTTTTCATGTGTTTCTGTCAATGTCAGTGTTTTCGGGCCCGAACTAGTGGCTTTTCATCAGAATGGATGCAGACTCACCCAAAACGCTCGGCTGCACCGGCAGAGTCCCGGCACGCAGCGCACATGCATTTTTCATGTGTTTCTGTCAATTTCAGTGTTTTCGGGCCCAAACTAGTGGCTTTTCATCAGAATCGATGCAGACTCACCCAAAACGCTCGGCTGCACCGGCAGAGTCCCGGCACGCAGCGCACATGCATTTTTCATGTGTTTCTGTCAATGTCAGTGTTTTCGGGCCCAAACTAGTGGCTTTTCATCAGAATCGATGCAGACTCACCCAAAACGCTCGGCTGCACCGGCAGAGTCCCGGCACGCAGCGCACATGCATTTTTCATGTGTTTCTGTCAATGTCAGTGTTTTCGGGCCCAAACTAGTGGCTTTTCATCAGAATCGATGCAGACTCACCCAAAACGCTCGGCTGCACCGGCAGAGTCCCGGCACGCAGCGCACATGCATTTTTCATGTGTTTCTGTCAATGTCAGTGTTTTCGGGCCCAAACTAGTGGCTTTTCATCAGAATCGATGCAGACTCACCCAAAACGCTCGGCTGCACCGGCAGAGTCCCGGCACGCAGCGCACATGCATTTTTCATGTGTTTCTGTCAATTTCAGTGTTTTCGGGCCCAAACTAGTGGCTTTTCATCAGAATCGATGCAGACTCACCCAAAACGCTCGGCTGCACCGGCAGAGTCCCGGCACGCAGCGCACATGCATTTTTCATGTGTTTCTGTCAATTTCAGTGTTTTCGGGCCCAAACTAGTGGCATTTCATCAGAATCGATGCAGACTCACCCAAAACGCTCGGCTGCACCGGCAGAGTCCCGGCACGCAGCGCACATGCATTTTTCATGTGTTTCTGTCAATTTCAGTGTTTTCGGGCCCAAACTAGTGGCTTTTCATCAGAATCGATGCAGACTCACCCAAAACGCTCCGCTGCACCGGCAGAGTCCCGGCACGCAGCGCACATGCGTTTTTCATGTGTTTCTTTCAATTTCAGTGTTTTCGGGCCTAAACTAGTGGCTTTTCATCTGAATCGATGCAGACTCACCCAAAACGCTCGGCTGCACCGGCAGAGTCCCGGCACGCACCGCACATGCATTTTTCATGTGTTTCTGTCAATTTCAGTGTTTTCAGGCCCAAACTAGTGGCTTTTCATCAGAATCGATGCAGACTCACCCAAAACGCTCGGCTGCACCGGCAGAGTCCCGGCACGCAGCGCATATGCGTTTTTCATGTGTTTCTGTCAATTTCAGTGTTTTCGGGCCCAAACTAGTGGCTTTTCATCAGAATCGATGCAGACTCACCCAAAACGCTCGGCTGCACCGGCAGAGTCCCGGCACGCACCGCACATGCATTTTTCATGTGTTTCTGTCAATTTCAGTGTTTTCGCGCCCAAACGAGTGGCTTTTCATCAGAATCGATGCAGACTGACCCACAACGCTCGGCTGCACCGGCAGAGTCCCGGCACGCAGCGCACATGCATTTTTCATGTGTTTCTGTCAATTTCAGTGTTTTCGGGCCCAAACTAGTGGCTTTTCATCAGAATCGATGCAGACTCACCCACAACGCTCGGCTGCACCGGCAGAGTCCCGGCACGCAGCGCACATGCATTTTTCATGTGTTTCTGTCAATTTCAGTGTTTTCGGGCCCAAACTAATCGCTCTTCATCAGAATCGATGCAGACTCACCCAAAACGCTCGGCTGCACCGGCAGAGTCCCGGCACGCAGCGCACATGCATTTTTCATGTGTTTCTGTCAATTTCAGTGTTTTCGGGCCCAAACTAGTGGCTCTTCATCAGAATCGATGCAGACTCACCCAAAACGCTCGGCTGCACCGGCAGAGTCCCGGCACGCAGCGCACATGCATTTTTCATGTGTTTCTGTCAATTTCAGTGTTTTCGGGCCCAAACTAGTGGCTCTTCATCAGAATCGATGCAGATTCACCCAAAACGCTCGGCTGCACCGGCAGAGTCCCGGCACGCAGCGCACATGCATTTTTCATGTGTTTCTGTCAATTTCAGTGTTTTCGGGCCCAAACTAGTGGCTTTTCATCAGAATCGATGCAGACTCACCCAAAACGCTCGGCTGCACCGGCAGAGTCCCGGCACGCAGCGCACATGCATTTTTCATGTGTTTCTGTCAATTTCAGTGTTTTCGGGCCCAAACTAGTGGCATTTCATCAGAATCGATGCAGACTCACCCAAAACGCTCGGCTGCACCGGCAGAGTCCCGGCACGCAGCGCACATGCGTTTTTCATGTGTTTCTTTCAATTTCAGTGTTTTCGGGCCTAAACTAGTGGCTTTTCATCTGAATCGATGCAGACTCACCCAAAACGCTCGGCTGCACCGGCAGAGTCCCGGCACGCACCGCACATGCATTTTTCATGTGTTTCTGTCAATTTCAGTGTTTTCAGGCCCAAACTAGTGGCTTTTCATCAGAATCGATGCAGACTCACCCAAAACGCTCGGCTGCACCGGCAGAGTCCCGGCACGCAGCGCATATGCGTTTTTCATGTGTTTCTGTCAATTTCAGTGTTTTCGGGCCCAAACTAGTGACTTTTCATCAGAATCGATGCAGACTCACCCAAAACGCTCGGCTGCACCGGCAGAGTCCCGGCACGCACCGCACATGCATTTTTCATGTGTTTCTGTCAATTTCAGTGTTTTCGGGCCCAAACGAGTGGCTTTTCATCAGAATCGATGCAGACTGACCCACAACGCTCGGCTGCACCGGCAGAGTCCCGGCACGCAGTGCACATGCATTTTTCATGTGTTTCTGTCAATTTCAGTGTTTTCGGGCCCAAACTAGTGGCTTTTCATCAGAATCGATGCAGACTCACCCACAACGCTCGGCTGCACCGGCAGAGTCCCGGCACGCAGCGCACATGCATTTTTCATGTGTTTCTGTCAATTTCAGTGTTTTCGGGCCCAAACTAATCGCTCTTCATCAGAATCGATGCAGACTCACCCAAAACGCTCGGCTGCACCGGCAGAGTCCCGGCACGCAGCGCACATGCATTTTTCATGTCTTTCTGTCAATTTCAGTGTTTTCGGGCCCAAACTAGTGGCTCTTCATCAGAATCGATGCAGACTCACCCAAAACGCTCGGCTGCACCGGCAGAGTCCCGGCACGCAGCGCACATGCATTTTTCATGTGTTTCTGTCAATTTCAGTGTTTTCGGGCCCAAACTAGTGGCTCTTCATCAGAATCGATGCAGACTCACCCAAAACGCTCGGCTGCACCGGCAGAGTCCCGGCAAGCACCGCACATGCATTTTTCATGTGTTTCTGTCAATTTCAGTGTTTTCGGAACCAAACTAGTGGCTTTTCATCAGAATCGATGCAGACTCACCCAAAACGCTCGGCTGCACCGGCAGAGTCCCGGCACGCACCGCACATGCATTTTTCATGTGTTTCTGTCAATTTCAGTGTTTTCGGGCCCAAACTAGTGGCTCTTCATCAGAATCGATGCAGACTCACCCAAAACGCTCGGCTGCACCGGCAGAGTCCCGGCACGCAGCGCACATGCATTTTTCATGTGTTTCTGTCAATTTCAGTGTTTTCGGGCCCAAACTAGTGGCTCTTCATCAGAATCGATGCAGATTCACCCAAAACGCTCGGCTGCACCGGCAGAGTCCCGGCACGCAGCGCACATGCATTTTTCATGTGTTTCTGTCAATTTCAGTGTTTTCGGGCCCAAACTAATGGCTTTTCATCAGAATCGATGCAGACTCACCCAAAACGCTCGGCTGCACCGGCAGAGTCCCGGCACGCAGCGCACATGCATTTTTCATGTGTTTCTGTCAATTTCAGTGTTTTCGGGCCCAAACTAAGTGGCTTTTCATCAGAATCGATGCAGACTCACCCAAAACGCTCGGCTGCACCGGCAGAGTCCCGGCACGCAGCGCACCTGCATTTTTCATGTGTTTCTGTCAATTTCAGTATTTTCGGGCCCAAACTAGTGGCTTTTCATCAGAATCGATGCAGACTCACCCAAAACGCTCGGCTGCACCGGCAGAGTCCCGGCACGCAGCGCACATGCATTTTTCATGTGTTTCTGTCAATTTCAGTGTTTTCGGGCCCAAACTAGTGGCTTTTCATCAGAATCGATGCAGACTCACCCACAACACTCGGCTGCACCGGCAGAGTCCCGGCACGCAGCGCACATGCATTTTCATGTGTTTCTGTCAATTTCAGTGTTATTGGGCCCAAACTAGTGGCTTTTCATCAGAACCGATGCAGACTCACCCAAAAGGCTCGGCTGCGCTGGCAGGGTAACGGCGCACGCCGTACATGCATTTTCATGTGTTTCTGTCAATTTCAGTGTTATTGGGCCCAAACTAGTGGCTTTTCATCAGAACCGATGCAGACTCACCCAAAAGGCTCGGCTGCGCTGGCAGGGTCACGGCGCAAGCCGTACATGCATTTTCATGTGTTTCTGTCAATTTCAGTGTTTTTGGGCCCAAACTAGTGGCTTTTCATCAGAACCGATGCAGACTCACCCCAAAGGCTCGGCTGCGCTGGCAGGGTCACGGCGCACGCCGTACATGCATTTTCATGTGTTTCTGTCAATTTCAGTGTTTTTGGGCCCAAACTAGTGGCTTTTCATCAGAACCGATGCAGACTCACCCAAAAGGCTCGGCTGCGCTGGCAGGGTCACGGCGCACGCCGTACATGCATTTTCATGTGTTTCTGTCAATTTCAGTGTTTTTGGGCCCAAACTAGTGGCTTTTCATCAGAACCGATGCAGACTCACCCAAAAGGCTCGGCTGCGCTGGCAGGGTCACGACGCACGCCGTACATGCATTTTCATGTGTTTCTGTCAATTTCAGTGTTATTGGGCCCAAACTAGTGGCTTTTCATCAGAACCGATGCAGACTCACCCAAAAGGCTCGGCTGCGCTGGCAGGGTCACGGCGCACACCGTACATGCATTTTCATGTGTTTCTGTCAATTTCAGTGTTATTGGGCCCAAACTAGTGGCTTTTCATCAGAACTGATGCAGACTCACCCCAAAGGCTCGGCTGCGCAGGGTCACGGCGCACGCCGTACATGCATTTTCATGTGTTTCTGTCAATTTCAGTGTTATTGGGCCCAAACCAGTCGCTTTTCATCAGAACCGATGCAGACTCACCCAAAAGGCTCGGCTGCGCTGGCAGGGTCACGGCGCACACCGTACATGCATTTTCATGTGTTTCTGTCAATTTCAGTGTTATTGGGCCCAAACTAGTGGCTTTTCATCAGAACCGATGCAGACTCACCCCAAAGGCTCGGCTGCGCTGGGTCACGGCGCACGCCGTACATGCATTTTCATGTGTTTCTGTCAATTTCAGTGTTATTGGGCCCAAACCAGTGGCTTTTCATCAGAACTGATGCAGACTCACCCAAAAGGCTCGGCTGCGCTGGCAGGGTCACGGCGCACGCCGTACATGCATTTTCATGTGTTTCTGTCAATTTCAGTGTTATTGGGCCCAAACTAGTGGCTTTTCATCAGAACCGATGCAGACTCACCCAAAAGGCTCGGCTGCGCTGGCAGGGTCACGGCGCACGCCGTACATGCATTTTCATGTGTTTCTGTCAATTTCAGTGTTATTGGGCCCAAACCAGTCGCTTTTCATGAGAACCGATGCAGACTTACCCAAAAGGCTCGGCTGCGCTGGCAGGGTCACGGCGCACGCCGTACATGCATTTTCATGTGTTTCTGTCAATTTCAGTGTTATTGGGCCCAAACCAGTCGCTTTTCATCAGAACCGATGCAGACTCACCCAAAAGGCTCGGCTGCGCTGACAGGGTCACGGCGCACGCCGTACATGTATTTTCATGTGTTTCTGTCAATTTCAGTGTTATTGGGCCCAAACCAGTCGCTTTTCATCAGAACCGATGCAGAATTACCCAAAAGGCTCGGCTGCGCTGGCAGGGTCACGGCGCACGCCGTACATGCATTTTCATGTGTTTCTGTCAATTTCAGTGTTTTCGGGCCCAAACTAGTGGCTCTTCATCAGAATCGATGCAGACTCACCCAAAACGCTCGGCTGCACCGGCAGAGTCCCGGCACGCAGCGCACATGCATTTTTCATGTCTTTCTGTCAATTTCAGTGTTTTCGGGCCCAAACTAGTGGCTCTTCATCAGAATCGATGCAGACTCACCCAAAACGCTCGGCTGCACCGGCAGAGTCCCGGCACGCAGCGCACATGCATTTTTCATGTGTTTCTGTCAATTTCAGTGCTTTCGGGCCCAAACTAGTGGCTCTTCATCAGAATCGATGCAGACTCACCCAAAACGCTCGGCTGCACCGGCAGAGTCCCGGCACGCAGCGCACATGCATTTTTCATGTCTTTCTGTCAATTTCAGTGTTTTCGGGCCCAAACTAGTGGCTCTTCATCAGAATCGATGCAGACTCACCCAAAACGCTCGGCTGCACCGGCAGAGTCCCGGCACGCAGCGCACATGCATTTTTCATGTGTTTCTGTCAATTTCAGTGCTTTCGGGCCCAAACTAGTGGCTCTTCATCAGAATCGATGCAGACTCACCCAAAACGCTCGGCTGCACCGGCAGAGTCCCGGCAAGCACCGCACATGCATTTTTCATGTGTTTCTGTCAATTTCAGTGTTTTCGGGCCCAAACTAGTGGCTTTTCATCAGAATCGATGCAGACTCACCCAAAACGCTCGGCTGCACCGGCAGAGTCCCGGCACGCACCGCACATGCATTTTTCATGTGTTTCTGTCAATTTCAGTGTTTTCGGGCCCAAACTAGTGGCTCTTCATCAGAATCGATGCAGACTCACCCAAAACGCTCGGCTGCACCGGCAGAGTCCCGGCACGCAGCGCACATGCATTTTTCATGTGTTTCTGTCAATTTCAGTGTTTTCGGGCCCAAACTAGTGGCTCTTCATCAGAATCGATGCAGATTCACCCAAAACGCTCGGCTGCACCGGCAGAGTCCCGGCACGCAGCGCACATGCATTTTTCATGTGTTTCTGTCAATTTCAGTGTTTTCGGGCCCAAACTAATGGCTTTTCATCAGAATCGATGCAGACTCACCCAAAACGCTCGGCTGCACCGGCAGAGTCCCGGCACGCAGCGCACATGCATTTTTCATGTGTTTCTGTCAATTTCAGTGTTTTCGGGCCCAAACTAGTGGCTTTTCATCAGAATCGATGCAGACTCACCCAAAACGCTCGGCTGCACCGGCAGAGTCCCGGCACGCAGCGCACCTGCATTTTTCATGTGTTTCTGTCAATTTCAGTATTTTCGGGCCCAAACTAGTGGCTTTTCATCAGAATCGATGCAGACTCACCCAAAACGCTCGGCTGCACCGGCAGAGTCCCGGCACGCAGCGCACATGCATTTTTCATGTGTTTCTGTCAATTTCAGTGTTTTCGGGCCCAAACTAGTGGCTTTTCATCAGAATCGATGCAGACTCACCCACAACGCTCGGCTGCACCGGCAGAGTCCCGGCACGCAGCGCACATGCATTTTCATGTGTTTCTGTCAATTTCAGTGTTATTGGGCCCAAACTAGTGGCTTTTCATCAGAACCGATGCAGACTCACCCAAAAGGCTCGGCTGCGCTGGCAGGGTAATGGCGCACGCCGTACATGCATTTTCATGTGTTTCTGTCAATTTCAGTGTTATTGGGCCCAAACTAGTGGCTTTTCATCAGAACCGATGCAGACTCACCCAAAAGGCTCGGCTGCGCTGGCAGGGTCACGGCGCAAGCCGTACATGCATTTTCATGTGTTTCTGTCAATTTCAGTGTTTTTGGGCCCAAACTAGTGGCTTTTCATCAGAACCAATGCAGACTCACCCCAAAGGCTCGGCTGCGCTGGCAGGGTCACGGCGCACGCCGTACATGCATTTTCATGTGTTTCTGTCAATTTCAGTGTTTTTGGGCCCAAACTAGTGGCTTTTCATCAGAACCGATGCAGACTCACCCAAAAGGCTCGGCTGCGCTGGCAGGGTCACGGCGCACGCCGTACATGCATTTTCATGTGTTTCTGTCAATTTCAGTGTTTTTGGGCCCAAACTAGTGGCTTTTCATCAGAACCGATGCAGACTCACCCAAAAGGCTCGGCTGCGCTGGCAGGGTCACGACGCACGCCGTACATGCATTTTCATGTGTTTCTGTCAATTTCAGTGTTATTGGGCCCAAACTAGTGGCTTTTCATCAGAACCGATGCAGACTCACCCAAAAGGCTCGGCTGCGCTGGCAGGGTCACGGCGCACACCGTACATGCATTTTCATGTGTTTCTGTCAATTTCAGTGTTATTGGGCCCAAACTAGTGGCTTTTCATCAGAACTGATGCAGACTCACCCCAAAGGCTCGGCTGCGCAGGGTCACGGCGCACGCCGTACATGCATTTTCATGTGTTTCTGTCAATTTCAGTGTTATTGGGCCCAAACCAGTCGCTTTTCATCAGAACCGATGCAGACTCACCCAAAAGGCTCGGCTGCGCTGGCAGGGTCACGGCGCACACCGTACATGCATTTTCATGTGTTTCTGTCAATTTCAGTGTTATTGGGCCCAAACTAGTGGCTTTTCATCAGAACCGATGCAGACTCACCCAAAAGGCTCGGCTGCGCTGGCAGGGTCACGAACCACGCCGTACATGCATTTTCATGTGTTTCTGTCAATTTCAGTGTTATTGGGCCCAAACTAGTGGCTTTTCATCAGAACCGATGCAGACTCACCCAAAAGGCTCGGCTGCGCTGGCAGGGTCACGGTGCACACCGTACATGCATTTTCATGTGTTTCTGTCAATTTCAGTGTTATTGGGCCCAAACTAGTGGCTTTTCATCAGAACTGATGCAGACTCACCCCAAAGGCTCGGCTGCGCAGGGTCACGGCGCACGCCGTACATGCATTTTCATGTGTTTCTGTCAATTTCAGTGTTATTGGGCCCAAACCAGTCGCTTTTCATCAGAACCGATGCAGACTCACCCAAAAGGCTCGGCTGCGCTGGCAGGGTCACGGCGCACACCGTACATGCATTTTCATGTGTTTCTGTCAATTTCAGTGTTATTGGGCCCAAACTAGTGGATTTTCATCAGAACCGATGCAGACTCACCCAAAAGGCTCGGCTGCGCTGGCAGGGTCACGAACCACGCCGTACATGCATTTTCATGTGTTTCTGTCAATTTCAGTGTTATTGGGCCCAAACTAGTGGCTTTTCATCAGAACCGATGCAGACTCACCCCAAAGGCTCGGCTGCGCTGGGTCACGGCGCACGCCGTACATGCATTTTCATGTGTTTCTGTCAATTTCAGTGTTATTGGGCCCAAACCAGTGGCTTTTCATCAGAACTGATGCAGACTCACCCAAAAGGCTCGGCTGCGCTGGCAGGGTCACGGCGCACGCCGTACATGCATTTTCATGTGTTTCTGTCAATTTCAGTGTTATTGGGCCCAAACTAGTGGCTTTTCATCAGAACCGATGCAGACTCACCCAAAAGGCTCGGCTGCGCTGGCAGGGTCACGGCGCACGCCGTACATGCATTTTCATGTGTTTCTGTCAATTTCAGTGTTATTGGGCCCAAACCAGTCGCTTTTCATGAGAACCGATGCAGACTTACCCAAAAGGCTCGGCTGCGCTGGCAGGGTCACGGCGCACGCCGTACATGCATTTTCATGTGTTTCTGTCAATTTCAGTGTTATTGGGCCCAAACCAGTCGCTTTTCATCAGAACCGATGCAGACTCACCCAAAAGGCTCGGCTGCGCTGGCAGGGTCACGGCGCACGCCGTACATGTATTTTCATGTGTTTCTGTCAATTTCAGTGTTATTGGGCCCAAACCAGTCGCTTTTCATCAGAACCGATGCAGACTCACCCAAAAGGCTCGGCTGCGCTGGCAGGGTCACGGCGCACGCCGTACATGCATTTTCATGTGTTTCTGTCAATTTCAGTGTTATTGGGCCCAAACTAGTGGCTTTTCATCAGAACCGATGCAGACTCACCCTAAAGGCTCGGCTGCGCTGGCAGGGTCACGGCGCACGCCGTACATGCATTTTCATGTTTTTCTGTCAATTTCAGTGTTATTGGGCCCAAACTAGTGGCTTTTCATCAGAACCGATGCAGACTCACCCAAAAGGCTCGGCTGCGCTGGCAGGGTCACGGCGCACGCCGTACATGCACTTTCATGTGTTTCTGTCAATTTCAGTGTTATTGGGCCCAAACTAGTGGCTTTTCATCAGAACCGATGCAGACTCACCCAAAAGGCTCGGCTGCGCTGGCAGGGTCACGGCGCACGCCGTACATGCACTTTCATGTGTTTCTGTCAATTTCAGTGTTATTGGGCCCAAACTAGTGGCTTTTCATCAGAACCGATGCAGACTCACCCAAAAGGCTCGGCTGCGCTGGCAGGGTCACGGCGCACGCCGTACATGCACTTTCATGTGTTTCTGTCAATTTCAGTGTTATTGGGCCCAAACTAGTGGCTTTTCATCAGAACCGATGCAGACTCACCCTAAAGGCTCGGCTGCGCTGGCAGGGTCACGGCGCACACCGTACCTGCATTTTCATGTGTTTCTGTCAATTTCAGTGTTATTGGGCCCAAACTAGTGGCTTTTCATCAGAACCGATGCAGACTCACCCAAAAGGCTCGGCTGCGCTTGCAGGGTCACGGCGCATGCCGTACATGCATTTTCATGTGTTTCTGTCAATTTTAAGTGTTATTGGGCCCAAACCAGTCGCTTTTCATGAGAACCGATGCAGACTTACCCAAAAGGCTCGGCTGCGCTGGCAGGGTCACGGCGCACGCCGTACATGCATTTTCATGTGTTTCTGTCAATTTCAGTGTTATTGGGCCCAAACTAGTGGCTTTTCATCAGAACCGATGCAGACTCACCCCAAAGGCTCGGCTGCGCTGGGTCACGGCGCACGCTGTACATGCATTTTCATGTGTTTCTGTCAATTTCAGTGTTATTGGGCCCAAACCAGTCGCTTTTCATGAGAACCGATGCAGACTTACCCAAAAGGCTCGGCTGCGCTGGCAGGGTCACGGCGCACGCCGTACATGCATTTTCATGTGTTTCTGTCAATTTCAGTGTTATTGGGCCCAAACTAGTGGCTTTTCATCAGAACCGCTGCAGACTCACCCAAAAGGCTCGGCTGCGCTGGCAGGGTCACGAACCACGCCGTACATGCATTTTCATGTGTTTCTGTCAATTTCAGTGTTATTGGGCCCAAACTAGTGGCTTTTCATCAGAACCGATGCAGACTCACCCCAAAGGCTCGGCTGCGCTGGGTCACGGCGCACGCTGTACATGCATTTTCATGTGTTTCTGTCAATTTCAGTGTTATTGGGCCCAAACCAGTCGCTTTTCATGAGAACCGATGCAGACTTACCCAAAAGGCTCGGCTGCGCTGGCAGGGTCACGGCGCACGCCGTACATGCATTTTCATGTGTTTCTGTCAATTTCAGTGTTATTGGGCCCAAACTAGTGGCTTTTCATCAGAACCGATGCAGACTCACCCAAAAGGCTCGGCTGCGCTGGCAGGGTCACGGCGCACGCCGTACATGCATTTTCATGTGTTTCTGTCAATTTCAGTGTTATTGGGCCCAAACTAGTGGCTTTTCATCAGAACCGATGCAGACTCACCCAAAAGGCTCGGCTGCGCTGGCAGGGTCACGGCGCACGCCGTACATGCATTTTCATGTGTTTCTGTCAATTTCAGTGTTATTGGGCCCAAACTAGTGGCTTTTCATCAGAACCGATGCAGACTCACCCCAAAGGCTCGGCTGCGCTGGGTCACGGCGCACGCCGTACATGCATTTTCATGTGTTTCTGTCAATTTCAGTGTTATTGGGCCCAAACCAGTGGCTTTTCATCAGAACCGATGCAGACTCACCCAAAAGGCTCGGCTGCGCTGGCAGGGTCACGGCGCACGCCGTACATGCATTTTCATGTGTTTCTGTCAATTTCAGTGTTATTGGGCCCAAACTAGTGGCTTTTCATCAGAACCGATGCAGACTCACCCAAAAGGCTCGGCTGCGCTGGCAGGGTCACGGCGCACGCCGTACATGCATTTTCATGTGTTTCTGTCAATTTCAGTGTTATTGGGCCCAAACCAGTCGCTTTTCATCAGAACCGATGCAGAATTACCCAAAAGGCTCGGCTGCGCAGGGTCACGGCGCACGCCGTACATGCATTTTCATGTGTTTCTGTCAATTTCAGTGTTATTGGGCCCAAACCAGTCGCTTTTCATCAGAACCGATGCAGACTCACCCAAAAGGCTCGGCTGCGCTGGCAGGGTCACGGCGCACGCCGTACATGTATTTTCATGTGTTTCTGTCAATTTCAGTGTTATTGGGCCCAAACCAGTCGCTTTTCATCAGAACCGATGCAGAATTACCCAAAAGGCTCGGCTGCGCTGGCAGGGTCACGGCGCACGCCGTACATGCATTTTAATGTGTTTCTGTCAATTTCAGTGTTATTGGGCCCAAACTAGTGGCTTTTCATCAGAACCGATGCAGACTCACCCTAAAGGCTCGGCTGCGCTGGCAGGGTCACGGCGCACGCCGTACATGCATTTTCATGTTTTTCTGTCAATTTCAGTGTTATTGGGCCCAAACTAGTGGCTTTTCATCAGAACCGATGCAGACTCACCCAAAAGGCTCGGCTGCGCTGGCAGGGTCACGGCGCACGCCGTACATGCACTTTCATGTGTTTCTGTCAATTTCAGTGTTATTGGGCCCAAACTAGTGGCTTTTCATCAGAACCGATGCAGACTCACCCAAAAGGCTCGGCTGCGCTGGCAGGGTCACGGCGCACGCCGTACATGCACTTTCATGTGTTTCTGTCAATTTCAGTGTTATTGGGCCCAAACTAGTGGCTTTTCATCAGAACCGATGCAGACTCACCCAAAAGGCTCGGCTGCGCTGGCAGGGTCACGGCGCACGCCGTACATGCACTTTCATGTGTTTCTGTCAATTTCAGTGTTATTGGGCCCAAACTAGTGGCTTTTCATCAGAACCGATGCAGACTCACCCTAAAGGCTCGGCTGCGCTGGCAGGGTCACGGCGCACACCGTACCTGCATTTTCATGTGTTTCTGTCAATTTCAGTGTTATTGGGCCCAAACTAGTGGCTTTTCATCAGAACCGATGCAGACTCACCCAAAAGGCTCGGCTGCGCTTGCAGGGTCACGGCGCATGCCGTACATGCATTTTCATGTGTTTCTGTCAATTTTAAGTGTTATTGGGCCCAAACCAGTCGCTTTTCATGAGAACCGATGCAGACTTACCCAAAAGGCTCGGCTGCGCTGGCAGGGTCACGGCGCACGCCGTACATGCATTTTCATGTGTTTCTGTCAATTTCAGTGTTATTGGGCCCAAACTAGTGGCTTTTCATCAGAACCGATGCAGACTCACCCCAAAGGCTCGGCTGCGCTGGGTCACGGCGCACGCTGTACATGCATTTTCATGTGTTTCTGTCAATTTCAGTGTTATTGGGCCCAAACCAGTCGCTTTTCATGAGAACCGATGCAGACTTACCCAAAAGGCTCGGCTGCGCTGGCAGGGTCACGGCGCACGCCGTACATGCATTTTCATGTGTTTCTGTCAATTTCAGTGTTATTGGGCCCAAACTAGTGGCTTTTCATCAGAACCGCTGCAGACTCACCCAAAAGGCTCGGCTGCGCTGGCAGGGTCACGAACCACGCCGTACATGCATTTTCATGTGTTTCTGTCAATTTCAGTGTTATTGGGCCCAAACTAGTGGCTTTTCATCAGAACCGATGCAGACTCACCCCAAAGGCTCGGCTGCGCTGGGTCACGGCGCACGCTGTACATGCATTTTCATGTGTTTCTGTCAATTTCAGTGTTATTGGGCCCAAACCAGTCGCTTTTCATGAGAACCGATGCAGACTTACCCAAAAGGCTCGGCTGCGCTGGCAGGGTCACGGCGCACGCCGTACATGCATTTTCATGTGTTTCTGTCAATTTCAGTGTTATTGGGCCCAAACTAGTGGCTTTTCATCAGAACCGATGCAGACTCACCCAAAAGGCTCGGCTGCGCTGGCAGGGTCACGGCGCACGCCGTACATGCATTTTCATGTGTTTCTGTCAATTTCAGTGTTATTGGGCCCAAACTAGTGGCTTTTCATCAGAACCGATGCAGACTCACCCAAAAGGCTCGGCTGCGCTGGCAGGGTCACGGCGCACGCCGTACATGCATTTTCATGTGTTTCTGTCAATTTCAGTGTTATTGGGCCCAAACTAGTGGCTTTTCATCAGAACCGATGCAGACTCACCCCAAAGGCTCGGCTGCGCTGGGTCACGGCGCACGCCGTACATGCATTTTCATGTGTTTCTGTCAATTTCAGTGTTATTGGGCCCAAACCAGTGGCTTTTCATCAGAACCGATGCAGACTCACCCAAAAGGCTCGGCTGCGCTGGCAGGGTCACGGCGCACGCCGTACATGCATTTTCATGTGTTTCTGTCAATTTCAGTGTTATTGGGCCCAAACTAGTGGCTTTTCATCAGAACCGATGCAGACTCACCCAAAAGGCTCGGCTGCGCTGGCAGGGTCACGGCGCACGCCGTACATGCATTTTCATGTGTTTCTGTCAATTTCAGTGTTATTGGGCCCAAACCAGTCGCTTTTCATCAGAACCGATGCAGAATTACCCAAAAGGCTCGGCTGCGCAGGGTCACGGCGCACGCCGTACATGCATTTTCATGTGTTTCTGTCAATTTCAGTGTTATTGGGCCCAAACCAGTCGCTTTTCATCAGAACCGATGCAGACTCACCCAAAAGGCTCGGCTGCGCTGGCAGGGTCACGGCGCACGCCGTACATGTATTTTCATGTGTTTCTGTCAATTTCAGTGTTATTGGGCCCAAACCAGTCGCTTTTCATCAGAACCGATGCAGAATTACCCAAAAGGCTCGGCTGCGCTGGCAGGGTCACGGCGCACGCCGTACATGCATTTTAATGTGTTTCTGTCAATTTCAGTGTTATTGGGCCCAAACTAGTGGCTTTTCATCAGAACCGATGCAGACTCACCCTAAAGGCTCGGCTGCGCTGGCAGGGTCACGGCGCACGCCGTACATGCATTTTCATGTTTTTCTGTCAATTTCAGTGTTATTGGGCCCAAACTAGTGGCTTTTCATCAGAACCGATGCAGACTCACCCAAAAGGCTCGGCTGCGCTGGCAGGGTCACGGCGCACGCCGTACATGCATTTTCATGTGTTTCTGTCAATTTCAGTGTTATTGGGCCCAAACTAGTGGCTTTTCATCAGAACCGATGCAGACTCACCCTAAAGGCTCGGCTGCGCTGGCAGGGTCACGGCGCACACCGTACCTGCATTTTCATGTGTTTCTGTCAATTTCAGTGTTATTGGGCCCAAACTAGTGGCTTTTCATCAGAACCGATGCAGACTCACCCAAAAGGCTCGGCTGCGCTGGCAGGGTCACGGCGCATGCCGTACATGCATTTTCATGTGTTTCTGTCAATTTTAAGTGTTATTGGGCCCAAACCAGTCGCTTTTCATGAGAACCGATGCAGACTTACCCAAAAGGCTCGGCTGCGCTGGCAGGGTCACGGCGCACGCCGTACATGCATTTTCATGTGTTTCTGTCAATTTCAGTGTTATTGGGCCCAAACTAGTGGCTTTTCATCAGAACTGATGCAGACTCACCCCAAAGGCTCGGCTGCGCTGGGTCACGGCGCACGCTGTACATGCATTTTCATGTGTTTCTGTCAATTTCAGTGTTATTGGGCTCAAACCAGTCGCTTTTCATGAGAACCGATGCAGACTTACCCAAAAGGCTCGGCTGCGCTGGCAGGGTCACGGCGCACGCCGTACATGCATTTTCATGTGTTTCTGTCAATTTCAGTGTTATTGGGCCCAAACTAGTGGCTTTTCATCAGAACCGATGCAGACTCACCCCAAAGGCTCGGCTGCGCTGGGTCACGGCGCACGCTGTACATGCATTTTCATGTGTTTCTGTCAATTTCAGTGTTATTGGGCCCAAACCAGTGGCTTTTCATCAGAACCGATGCAGACTCACCCAAAAGGCTCGGCTGCGCTGGCAGGGTCACGGCGCACACCGTACATGCATTTTCATGTGTTTCTGTCAATTTCAGTGTTATTGGGCCCAAACTAGTGGCTTTTCATCAGAACCGATGCAGACTCACCCAAAAGGCTCGGCTGCGCTGGCAGGGTCACGGCGCACGCCGTACATGCATTTTCATGTGTTTCTGTCAATTTCAGTGTTATTGGGCCCAAACCAGTCGCTTTTCATCAGAACCGATGCAGAATTACCCAAAAGGCTCGGCTGCGCAGGGTCACGGCGCACGCCGTACATGCATTTTCATGTGTTTCTGTCAATTTCAGTGTTATTGGGCCCAAACCAGTCGCTTTTCATCAGAACCGATGCAGACTCACCCAAAAGGCTCGGCTGCGCTGGCAGGGTCACGGCGCACGCCGTACATGTATTTTCATGTGTTTCTGTCAATTTCAGTGTTATTGGGCCCAAACCAGTCGCTTTTCATCAGAACCGATGCAGAATTACCCAAAAGGCTCGGCTGCGCTGGCAGGGTCACGGCGCACGCCGTACATGCATTTTCATGTGTTTCTGTCAATTTCAGTGTTATTGGGCCCAAACTAGTGGCTTTTCATCAGAACCGATGCAGACTCACCCTAAAGGCTCGGCTGCGCTGGCAGGGTCACGGCGCACGCCGTACATGCATTTTCATGTTTTTCTGTCAATTTCAGTGTTATTGGGCCCAAACTAGTGGCTTTTCATCAGAACCGATGCAGACTCACCCAAAAGGCTCGGCTGCGCTGGCAGGGTCACGGCGCACGCCGTACATGCATTTTCATGTGTTTCTGTCAATTTCAGTGTTATTGGGCCCAAACTAGTGGCTTTTCATCAGAACCGATGCAGACTCACCCTAAAGGCTCGGCTGCGCTGGCAGGGTCACGGCGCACGCCGTACATGCATTTTCATGTTTTTCTGTCAATTTCAGTGTTATTGGGCCCAAACTAGTGGCTTTTCATCAGAACCGATGCAGACTCACCCAAAAGGCTCGGCTGCGCTGGCAGGGTCACGGCGCACGCCGTACATGCATTTTCATGTGTTTCTGTCAATTTCAGTGTTATTGGGCCCAAACTAGTGGCTTTTCATCAGAACCGATGCAGACTCACCCTAAAGGCTCGGCTGTGCTGGCAGGGTCACGGCGCACACCGTACCTGCATTTTCATGTGTTTCTGTCAATTTCAGTGTTATTGGGCCCAAACTAGTGGCTTTTCATCAGAACCGATGCAGACTCACCCAAAAGGCTCGGCTGCGCTGGCAGGGTCACGGCGCATGCCGTACATGCATTTTCATGTGTTTCTGTCAATTTTAAGTGTTATTGGGCCCAAACCAGTCGCTTTTCATGAGAACCGATGCAGACTTACCCAAAAGGCTCGGCTGCGCTGGCAGGGTCACGGCGCACGCCGTACATGCATTTTCATGTGTTTCTGTCAATTTCAGTGTTATTGGGCCCAAACTAGTGGCTTTTCATCAGAACTGATGCAGACTCACCCAAAAGGCTCGGCTGCGCTGGGTCACGGCGCACGCTGTACATGCATTTTCATGTGTTTCTGTCAATTTCAGTGTTATTGGGCTCAAACCAGTCGCTTTTCATGAGAACCGATGCAGACTTACCCAAAAGGCTCGGCTGCGCTGGCAGGGTCACGGCGCACGCCGTACATGCATTTTCATGTGTTTCTGTCAATTTCAGTGTTATTGGGCCCAAACTAGTGGCTTTTCATCAGAACCGATGCAGACTCACCCCAAAGGCTCGGCTGCGCTGGGTCACGGCGCACGCTGTACATGCATTTTCATGTGTTTCTGTCAATTTCAGTGTTATTGGGCCCAAACCAGTGGCTTTTCATCAGAACCGATGCAGACTCACCCAAAAGGCTCGGCTGCGCTGGCAGGGTCACGGCGCACACCGTACATGCATTTTCATGTGTTTCTGTCAATTTCAGTGTTATTGGGCCCAAACTAGTGGCTTTTCATCAGAACCGATGCAGACTCACCCAAAAGGCTCGGCTGCGCTGGCAGGGTCACGGCGCACGCCGTACATGCATTTTCATGTGTTTCTGTCAATTTCAGTGTTATTGGGCCCAAACCAGTCGCTTTTCATCAGAACCGATGCAGAATTACCCAAAAGGCTCGGCTGCGCAGGGTCACGGCGCACGCCGTACATGCATTTTCATGTGTTTCTGTCAATTTCAGTGTTATTGGGCCCAAACCAGTCGCTTTTCATCAGAACCGATGCAGACTCACCCAAAAGGCTCGGCTGCGCTGGCAGGGTCACGGCGCACGCCGTACATGCATTTTCATGTGTTTCTGTCAATTTCAGTGTTATTGGGCCCAAACCAGTCGCTTTTCATCAGAACTGATGCAGACTCACCCAAAAGGCTCGGCTGCGCTGGGTCACGGCGCACGCTGTACATGCATTTTCATGTGTTTCTGTCAATTTCAGTGTTATTGGGCCCAAACCAGTCGCTTTTCATGAGAACCGATGCAGACTTACCCAAAAGGCTCGGCTGCGCTGGCAGGGTCACGGCGCACGCCGTACATGCATTTTCATGTGTTTCTGTCAATTTCAGTGTTATTGGGCCCAAACTAGTGGCTTTTCATCAGAACCGATGCAGACTCACCCCAAAGGCTCGGCTGCGCTGGGTCACGGCGCACGCTGTACATGCATTTTCATGTGTTTCTGTCAATTTCAGTGTTATTGGGCCCAAACCAGTGGCTTTTCATCAGAACCGATGCAGACTCACCCAAAAGGCTCGGCTGCGCTGGCAGGGTCACGGCGCACACCGTACATGCATTTTCATGTGTTTCTGTCAATTTCAGTGTTATTGGGCCCAAACTAGTGGCTTTTCATCAGAACCGATGCAGACTCACCCAAAAGGCTCGGCTGCGCTGGCAGGGTCACGGCGCACGCCGTACATGCATTTTCATGTGTTTCTGTCAATTTCAGTGTTATTGGGCCCAAACCAGTCGCTTTTCATCAGAACCGATGCAGAATTACCCAAAAGGCTCGGCTGCGCAGGGTCACGGCGCACGCCGTACATGCATTTTCATGTGTTTTCTGTCAATTTCAGTGTTATTGGGCCCAAACCAGTCGCTTTTCATCAGAACCGATGCAGACTCACCCAAAAGGCTCGGCTGCGCTGGCAGGGTCACGGCGCACGCCGTACATGCATTTTCATGTGTTTCTGTCAATTTCAGTGTTATTGGGCCCAAACCAGTCGCTTTTCATCAGAACCGATGCAGAATTACCCAAAAGGCTCGGCTGCGCTGGCAGGGTCACGGCGCACGCCGTACATGCATTTTCATGTGTTTCTGTCAATTTCAGTGTTATTGGGCCCAAACTAGTTGCTTTTCATCAGAACCGATGCAGACTCACCCTAAAGGCTCGGCTGCGCTGGCAGGGTCACGGCGCACGCCGTACATGCATTTTCATGTTTTTCTGTCAATTTCAGTGTTATTGGGCCCAAACTAGTGGCTTTTCATCAGAACCGATGCAGACTCACCCCAAAGGCTCGGCTGCGCTGGGTCACGGCGCACGCTGTACATGCATTTTCATGTGTTTCTGTCAATTTCAGTGTTATTGGGCCCAAACCAGTGGCTTTTCATCAGAACCGATGCAGACTCACCCAAAAGGCTCGGCTGCGCTGGCAGGGTCACGGCGCACACCGTACATGCATTTTCATGTGTTTCTGTCAATTTCAGTGTTATTGGGCCCAAACTAGTGGCTTTTCATCAGAACCGATGCAGACTCACCCAAAAGGCTCGGCTGCGCTGGCAGGGTCACGGCGCACGCCGTACATGCATTTTCATGTGTTTCTGTCAATTTCAGTGTTATTGGGCCCAAACCAGTCGCTTTTCATCAGAACCGATGCAGAATTACCCAAAAGGCTCGGCTGCGCAGGGTCACGGCGCACGCCGTACATGCATTTTCATGTGTTTCTGTCAATTTCAGTGTTATTGGGCCCAAACCAGTCGCTTTTCATCAGAACCGATGCAGACTCACCCAAAAGGCTCGGCTGCGCTGGCAGGGTCACGGCGCACGCCGTACATGCATTTTCATGTGTTTCTGTCAATTTCAGTGTTATTGGGCCCAAACCAGTCGCTTTTCATCAGAACTGATGCAGACTCACCCAAAAGGCTCGGCTGCGCTGGGTCACGGCGCACGCTGTACATGCATTTTCATGTGTTTCTGTCAATTTCAGTGTTATTGGGCTCAAACCAGTCGCTTTTCATGAGAACCGATGCAGACTTACCCAAAAGGCTCGGCTGCGCTGGCAGGGTCACGGCGCACGCCGTACATGCATTTTCATGTGTTTCTGTCAATTTCAGTGTTATTGGGCCCAAACTAGTGGCTTTTCATCAGAACCGATGCAGACTCACCCCAAAGGCTCGGCTGCGCTGGGTCACGGCGCACGCTGTACATGCATTTTCATGTGTTTCTGTCAATTTCAGTGTTATTGGGCCCAAACCAGTGGCTTTTCATCAGAACCGATGCAGACTCACCCAAAAGGCTCGGCTGCGCTGGCAGGGTCACGGCGCACACCGTACATGCATTTTCATGTGTTTCTGTCAATTTCAGTGTTATTGGGCCCAAACTAGTGGCTTTTCATCAGAACCGATGCAGACTCACCCAAAAGGCTCGGCTGCGCTGGCAGGGTCACGGCGCACGCCGTACATGCATTTTCATGTGTTTCTGTCAATTTCAGTGTTATTGGGCCCAAACCAGTCGCTTTTCATCAGAACCGATGCAGAATTACCCAAAAGGCTCGGCTGCGCAGGGTCACGGCGCACGCCGTACATGCATTTTCATGTGTTTCTGTCAATTTCAGTGTTATTGGGCCCAAACCAGTCGCTTTTCATCAGAACCGATGCAGACTCACCCAAAAGGCTCGGCTGCGCTGGCAGGGTCACGGCGCACGCCGTACATGCATTTTCATGTGTTTCTGTCAATTTCAGTGTTATTGGGCCCAAACCAGTCGCTTTTCATCAGAACCGATGCAGAATTACCCAAAAGGCTCGGCTGCGCTGGCAGGGTCACGGCGCACGCCGTACATGCATTTTCATGTGTTTCTGTCAATTTCAGTGTTATTGGGCCCAAACTAGTTGCTTTTCATCAGAACCGATGCAGACTCACCCTAAAGGCTCGGCTGCGCTGGCAGGGTCACGGCGCACGCCGTACATGCATTTTCATGTTTTTCTGTCAATTTCAGTGTTATTGGGCCCAAACTAGTGGCTTTTCATCAGAACCGATGCAGACTCACCCAAAATGCTCGGCTGCGCTGGCAGGGTCACGGCGCACGCCGTACATGCATTTTCATGTGTTTCTGTCAATTTCAGTGTTATTGGGCCCAAACTAGTGGCTTTTCATCAGAACCGATGCAGACTCACCCCAAAGGCTCGGCTGCGCTGGGTCACGGCGCACACCGTACATGCATTTTCATGTGTTTCTGTCAATTTCAGTGTTATTGGGCCCAAACTAGTGGCTTTTCATCAGAACCGATGCAGACTCACCCCAAAGGCTCGGCTGCGCTGGGTCACGGCGCACGCTGTACATGCATTTTCATGTGTTTCTGTCAATTTCAGTGTTATTGGGCCCAAACCAGTGGCTTTTCATCAGAACCGATGCAGACTCACCCAAAAGGCTCGGCTGCGCTGGCAGGGTCACGGCGCACACCGTACATGCATTTACATGTGTTTCTGTCAATTTCAGTGTTATTGGGCCCAAACTAGTGGCTTTTCATCAGAACCGATGCAGACTCACCCAAAAGGCTCGGCTGCGCTGGCAGGGTCACGGCGCACGCCGTACATGCATTTTCATGTGTTTCTGTCAATTTCAGTGTTATTGGGCCCAAACCAGTCGCTTTTCATCAG
Organism: Thunnus maccoyii; assembly: GCF_910596095.1. NCBI lineage: Eukaryota > Metazoa > Chordata > Actinopteri > Scombriformes > Scombridae > Thunnus > Thunnus maccoyii. The sequence continues at coordinate 10,264 of NW_024757919.1, read as the reverse complement.
AACCGATGCAGAATTACCCAAAAGGCTCGGCTGCGCAGGGTCACGGCGCACGCCGTACATGCATTTTCATGTGTTTCTGTCAATTTCAGTGTTATTGGGCCCAAACCAGTCGCTTTTCATCAGAACCGATGCAGACTCACCCAAAAGGCTCGGCTGCGCTGGCAGGGTCACGGCGCACGCCGTACATGCATTTTCATGTGTTTCTGTCAATTTCAGTGTTATTGGGCCCAAACCAGTCGCTTTTCATCAGAACCGATGCAGAATTACCCAAAAGGCTCGGCTGCGCTGGCAGGGTCACGGCGCACGCCGTACATGCATTTTCATGTGTTTCTGTCAATTTCAGTGTTATTGGGCCCAAACTAGTTGCTTTTCATCAGAACCGATGCAGACTCACCCTAAAGGCTCGGCTGCGCTGGCAGGGTCACGGCGCACGCCGTACATGCATTTTCATGTTTTTCTGTCAATTTCAGTGTTATTGGGCCCAAACTAGTGGCTTTTCATCAGAACCGATGCAGACTCACCCAAAATGCTCGGCTGCGCTGGCAGGGTCACGGCGCACGCCGTACATGCATTTTCATGTGTTTCTGTCAATTTCAGTGTTATTGGGCCAAAACTAGTGGCTTTTCATCAGAACCGATGCAGACTCACCCTAAAGGCTCGGCTGCGCTGGCAGGCTCACGGCGCACACCGTACCTGCATTTTCATGTGTTTCTGTCAATTTCAGTGTTATTGGGCCCAAACTAGTGGCTTTTCATCAGAACCGATGCAGACTCACCCAAAAGGCTCGGCTGTGCTGGCAGGGTCACGGCGCACGCCGTACATGCATTTTCATGTGTTTCTGTCAATTTCAGTGTTATTGGGCCCAAACTAGTGGCTTTTCATCAGAACCGATGCAGACTCACCCAAAAGGCTCGGCTGCGCTGGCAGGGTCACGGCGCACACCGTACCGGCATTTTCATGTTTCTGTCAATTTCAGTGTTATTGGGCCCAAATTAGTGGCTTTTCATCAGAACCGATGCAGACTCACCCAAAAGGCTCGGCTGCGCTGGCAGGGTCACGGCGCACACCGTACATGCATTTTCATGTGTTTCTGTCAATTTCAGTGTTATTGGGCCCAAACCAGTCGCTTTTCATCAGAACCGATGCAGACTCACCCAAAAGGCTCGGCTGCGCTGGCAGGGTCACGGCGCACGCCGTATATGCATTTTCATGTGTTTCTGTCAATTTCAGTGTTATTCGGCCCAAACTAGTGGCTTTTCATCAGAACCGATGCAGACTCACCCAAAAGGCTCGGCTGCGCTGGCAGGGTCACGGCGCACGCCGTACATGCATTTTCATGTGTTTCTGTCAATTTCAGTGTTATTGGGCCCAAACTAGTGGCTTTTCATCAGAACCGATGCAGACTCACCCAAAAGGCTCGGCTGCGCTGGCAGGGTCACGGCGCACACCGTACATGCATTTTCATGTGTTTCTGTCAATTTCAGTGTTATTGGGCCCAAATTAGTGGCTTTTCATCAGAACCGATGCAGACTCACCCCAAAGGCTCGGCTGCGCAGGGTCACGGCTCACGCCGTACATGCATTTTCATGTGTTTCTGTCAATTTCAGTGTTATTGGGCCCAAACTAGTGGCTTTTCATCAGAACCGATGCAGACTCACCCCAAAGGCTCGGCTGCGCTGGGTCACGGCGCACGCCGTACATGCATTTTCATGTGTTTCTGTCAATTTCAGTGTTATAGGGCCCAAACCAGTGGCTTTTCATCAGAACCGATGCAGACTCACCCAAAAGGCTCGGCTGCGCTGGCAGGGTCACGGCGCACGCCGTACATGCATTTTCATGTGTTTCTGTCAATTTCAGTGTTATTGGGCCCAAACTAGTGGCTTTTCATCAGAACCGATGCAGACTCACCCAAAAGGCTCGGCTGCGCTGGCAGGGTCACGGCGCACGCCGTACATGCATTTTCATGTGTTTCTGTCAATTTCAGTGTTATTGGGCCCAAACCAGTCGCTTTTCATCAGAACCGATGCAGAATTACCCAAAAGGCTCGGCTGCGCAGGGTCACGGCGCACGCCGTACATGCATTTTCATCTGTTTCTGTCAATTTCAGTGTTATTGGGCCCAAACCAGTCGCTTTTCATCAGAACCGATGCAGACTCACCCAAAAGGCTCGGCTGCGCTGGTAGGGTCACGGCGCACGCCGTACATGCATTTTCATGTGTTTCTGTCAATTTCAGTGTTATTGGGCCCAAACCAGTCGCTTTTCATCAGAACCGATGCAGAATTACCCAAAAGGCTCGGCTGCGCTGGCAGGGTCACGGCGCACGCCGTACATGCATTTTCATGTGTTTCTGTCAATTTCAGTGTTATTGGGCCCAAACTAGTGGCTTTTCATCAGAACCGATGCAGACTCACCCAAAAGGCTCGGCTGCGCTGGCAGGGTCACGGCGCACGCCGTACATGCATTTTCATGTGTTTCTGTAAATTTCAGTGTTATTGGGCCCAAACTAGTGGCTTTTCATCAGAACCGATGCAGACTCACCCAAAAGGCTCGGCTGCGCTGGCAGGGTCACGGCGCACGCCGTACATGCATTTTCATGTGTTTCTGTCAATTTCAGTGTTATTGGGCCCAAACTAGTGGCTTTTCATCAGAACCGATGCAGACTCACCCCAAAGGCTCGGCTGCGCAGGGTCACGGCGCACGCCGTACATGCATTTTCATGTGTTTCTGTCAATTTCAGTGTTATTGGGCCCAAACTAGTGGCTTTTCATCAGAACCGATGCAGACTCACCCCAAAGGCTCGGCTGCGCAGGGTCACGGCGCACACCGTACATGCATTTTCAGGTGTTTCTGTCAATTTCAGTGTTATTGGGCCCAAACTAGTGGCTTTTCATCAGAACCGATGCAGACTCACCCAAAAGGCTCGGCTGCGCTGGCAGGGTCACGACGCACGCCGTACATGCATTTTCATGCGTTTCTGTCAATTTCAGTGTTATTGGGCCCAAACTAGTGGCTTTTCATCAGAACCGATGCAGACTCACCCAAAAGGCTCGGCTGCGCTGGCAGGGTCACGGCGCACGCCGTACATGCATTTTAATGTGTTTCTGTCAATTTCAGTGTTATTGGGCCCAAACTAGTGGCTTTTCATCAGAACCGATGCAGACTCACCCTAAAGGCTCGGCTGCGCTGGCAGGGTCACGGCGCACGCCGTACATGCATTTTCATGTTTTTCTGTCAATTTCAGTGTTATTGGGCCCAAACTAGTGGCTTTTCATCAGAACCGATGCAGACTCACCCAAAAGGCTCGGCTGCGCTGGCAGGGTCACGGCGCACGCCGTACATGCATTTTCATGTGTTTCTGTCAATTTCAGTGTTATTGGGCCCAAACTAGTGGCTTTTCATCAGAACCGATGCAGACTCACCCTAAAGGCTCGGCTGCGCTGGCAGGGTCACGGCGCACACCGTACCTGCATTTTCATGTGTTTCTGTCAATTTCAGTGTTATTGGGCCCAAACTAGTGGCTTTTCATCAGAACCGATGCAGACTCACCCAAAAGGCTCGGCTGCGCTGGCAGGGTCACGGCGCATGCCGTACATGCATTTTCATGTGTTTCTGTCAATTTTAAGTGTTATTGGGCCCAAACCAGTCGCTTTTCATGAGAACCGATGCAGACTTACCCAAAAGGCTCGGCTGCGCTGGCAGGGTCACGGCGCACGCCGTACATGCATTTTCATGTGTTTCTGTCAATTTCAGTGTTATTGGGCCCAAACTAGTGGCTTTTCATCAGAACTGATGCAGACTCACCCCAAAGGCTCGGCTGCGCTGGGTCACGGCGCACGCTGTACATGCATTTTCATGTGTTTCTGTCAATTTCAGTGTTATTGGGCTCAAACCAGTCGCTTTTCATGAGAACCGATGCAGACTTACCCAAAAGGCTCGGCTGCGCTGGCAGGGTCACGGCGCACGCCGTACATGCATTTTCATGTGTTTCTGTCAATTTCAGTGTTATTGGGCCCAAACTAGTGGCTTTTCATCAGAACCGATGCAGACTCACCCCAAAGGCTCGGCTGCGCTGGGTCACGGCGCACGCTGTACATGCATTTTCATGTGTTTCTGTCAATTTCAGTGTTATTGGGCCCAAACCAGTGGCTTTTCATCAGAACCGATGCAGACTCACCCAAAAGGCTCGGCTGCGCTGGCAGGGTCACGGCGCACACCGTACATGCATTTTCATGTGTTTCTGTCAATTTCAGTGTTATTGGGCCCAAACTAGTGGCTTTTCATCAGAACCGATGCAGACTCACCCAAAAGGCTCGGCTGCGCTGGCAGGGTCACGGCGCACGCCGTACATGCATTTTCATGTGTTTCTGTCAATTTCAGTGTTATTGGGCCCAAACCAGTCGCTTTTCATCAGAACCGATGCAGAATTACCCAAAAGGCTCGGCTGCGCAGGGTCACGGCGCACGCCGTACATGCATTTTCATGTGTTTCTGTCAATTTCAGTGTTATTGGGCCCAAACCAGTCGCTTTTCATCAGAACCGATGCAGACTCACCCAAAAGGCTCGGCTGCGCTGGCAGGGTCACGGCGCACGCCGTACATGTATTTTCATGTGTTTCTGTCAATTTCAGTGTTATTGGGCCCAAACCAGTCGCTTTTCATCAGAACCGATGCAGAATTACCCAAAAGGCTCGGCTGCGCTGGCAGGGTCACGGCGCACGCCGTACATGCATTTTCATGTGTTTCTGTCAATTTCAGTGTTATTGGGCCCAAACTAGTGGCTTTTCATCAGAACCGATGCAGACTCACCCTAAAGGCTCGGCTGCGCTGGCAGGGTCACGGCGCACGCCGTACATGCATTTTCATGTTTTTCTGTCAATTTCAGTGTTATTGGGCCCAAACTAGTGGCTTTTCATCAGAACCGATGCAGACTCACCCAAAAGGCTCGGCTGCGCTGGCAGGGTCACGGCGCACGCCGTACATGCATTTTCATGTGTTTCTGTCAATTTCAGTGTTATTGGGCCCAAACTAGTGGCTTTTCATCAGAACCGATGCAGACTCACCCTAAAGGCTCGGCTGCGCTGGCAGGGTCACGGCGCACGCCGTACATGCATTTTCATGTTTTTCTGTCAATTTCAGTGTTATTGGGCCCAAACTAGTGGCTTTTCATCAGAACCGATGCAGACTCACCCAAAAGGCTCGGCTGCGCTGGCAGGGTCACGGCGCACGCCGTACATGCATTTTCATGTGTTTCTGTCAATTTCAGTGTTATTGGGCCCAAACTAGTGGCTTTTCATCAGAACCGATGCAGACTCACCCTAAAGGCTCGGCTGTGCTGGCAGGGTCACGGCGCACACCGTACCTGCATTTTCATGTGTTTCTGTCAATTTCAGTGTTATTGGGCCCAAACTAGTGGCTTTTCATCAGAACCGATGCAGACTCACCCAAAAGGCTCGGCTGCGCTGGCAGGGTCACGGCGCACGCCGTACATGCATTTTCATGTGTTTCTGTCAATTTCAGTGTTATTGGGCCCAAACCAGTCGCTTTTCATCAGAACCGATGCAGAATTACCCAAAAGGCTCGGCTGCGCAGGGTCACGGCGCACGCCGTACATGCATTTTCATGTGTTTCTGTCAATTTCAGTGTTATTGGGCCCAAACCAGTCGCTTTTCATCAGAACCGATGCAGACTCACCCAAAAGGCTCGGCTGCGCTGGCAGGGTCACGGCGCACGCCGTACATGCATTTTCATGTGTTTCTGTCAATTTCAGTGTTATTGGGCCCAAACCAGTCGCTTTTCATCAGAACCGATGCAGAATTACCCAAAAGGCTCGGCTGCGCTGGCAGGGTCACGGCGCACGCCGTACATGCATTTTCATGTGTTTCTGTCAATTTCAGTGTTATTGGGCCCAAACTAGTTGCTTTTCATCAGAACCGATGCAGACTCACCCTAAAGGCTCGGCTGCGCTGGCAGGGTCACGGCGCACGCCGTACATGCATTTTCATGTTTTTCTGTCAATTTCAGTGTTATTGGGCCCAAACTAGTGGCTTTTCATCAGAACCGATGCAGACTCACCCCAAAGGCTCGGCTGCGCTGGGTCACGGCGCACGCTGTACATGCATTTTCATGTGTTTCTGTCAATTTCAGTGTTATTGGGCCCAAACCAGTGGCTTTTCATCAGAACCGATGCAGACTCACCCAAAAGGCTCGGCTGCGCTGGCAGGGTCACGGCGCACACCGTACATGCATTTACATGTGTTTCTGTCAATTTCAGTGTTATTGGGCCCAAACCAGTCGCTTTTCATCAGAACCGATGCAGACTCACCCAAAAGGCTCGGCTGCGCTGGCAGGGTCACGGCGCACGCCGTACATGCATTTTCATGTGTTTCTGTCAATTTCAGTGTTATTGGGCCCAAACCAGTCGCTTTTCATCAGAACCGATGCAGAATTACCCAAAAGGCTCGGCTGCGCTGGCAGGGTCACGGCGCACGCCGTACATGCATTTTCATGTGTTTCTGTCAATTTCAGTGTTATTGGGCCCAAACTAGTTGCTTTTCATCAGAACCGATGCAGACTCACCCTAAAGGCTCGGCTGCGCTGGCAGGGTCACGGCGCACGCCGTACATGCATTTTCATGTTTTTCTGTCAATTTCAGTGTTATTGGGCCCAAACTAGTGGCTTTTCATCAGAACCGATGCAGACTCACCCAAAATGCTCGGCTGCGCTGGCAGGGTCACGGCGCACGCCGTACATGCATTTTCATGTGTTTCTGTCAATTTCAGTGTTATTGGGCCAAAACTAGTGGCTTTTCATCAGAACCGATGCAGACTCACCCTAAAGGCTCGGCTGCGCTGGCAGGCTCACGGCGCACGCCGTACCTGCATTTTCATGTGTTTCTGTCAATTTCAGTGTTATTGGGCCCAAACTAGTGGCTTTTCATCAGAACCGATGCAGACTCACCCAAAAGGCTCGGCTGTGCTGGCAGGGTCACGGCGCACGCCGTACATGCATTTTCATGTGTTTCTGTCAATTTCAGTGTTATTGGGCCCAAACTAGTGGCTTTTCATCAGAACCGATGCAGACTCACCCAAAAGGCTCGGCTGCGCTGGCAGGGTCACGGCGCACACCGTACCGGCATTTTCATGTTTCTGTCAATTTCAGTGTTATTGGGCCCAAATTAGTGGCTTTTCATCAGAACCGATGCAGACTCACCCAAAAGGCTCGGCTGCGCTGGCAGGGTCACGGCGCACACCGTACATGCATTTTCATGTGTTTCTGTCAATTTCAGTGTTATTGGGCCCAAACCAGTCGCTTTTCATCAGAACCGATGCAGACTCACCCAAAAGGCTCGGCTGCGCTGGCAGGGTCACGGCGCACGCCGTATATGCATTTTCATGTGTTTCTGTCAATTTCAGTGTTATTGGCCCAAACTAGTGGCTTTTCATCAGAACCGATGCAGACTCACCCAAAAGGCTCGGCTGCGCTGGCAGGGTCACGGCGCACGCCGTACATGCATTTTCATGTGTTTCTGTCAATTTCAGTGTTATTGGGCCCAAACTAGTGGCTTTTCATCAGAACCGATGCAGACTCACCCAAAAGGCTCGGCTGCGCTGGCAGGGTCACGGCGCACACCGTACATGCATTTTCATGTGTTTCTGTCAATTTCAGTGTTATTGGGCCCAAATTAGTGGCTTTTCATCAGAACCGATGCAGACTCACCCCAAAGGCTCGGCTGCGCAGGGTCACGGCTCACGCCGTACATGCATTTTCATGTGTTTCTGTCAATTTCAGTGTTATTGGGCCCAAACTAGTGGCTTTTCATCAGAACCGATGCAGACTCACCCCAAAGGCTCGGCTGCGCTGGGTCACGGCGCACGCCGTACATGCATTTTCATGTGTTTCTGTCAATTTCAGTGTTATAGGGCCCAAACCAGTGGCTTTTCATCAGAACCTATGCAGACTCACCCAAAAGGCTCGGCTGCGCTGGCAGGGTCACGGCGCACGCCGTACATGCATTTTCATGTGTTTCTGTCAATTTCAGTGTTATTGGGCCCAAACTAGTGGCTTTTCATCAGAACCGATGCAGACTCACCCAAAAGGCTCGGCTGCGCTGGCAGGGTCACGGCGCACGCCGTACATGCATTTTCATGTGTTTCTGTCAATTTCAGTGTTATTGGGCCCAAACCAGTCGCTTTTCATCAGAACCGATGCAGAATTACCCAAAAGGCTCGGCTGCGCAGGGTCACGGCGCACGCCGTACATGCATTTTCATCTGTTTCTGTCAATTTCAGTGTTATTGGGCCCAAACCAGTCGCTTTTCATCAGAACCGATGCAGACTCACCCAAAAGGCTCGGCTGCGCTGGTAGGGTCACGGCGCACGCCGTACATGCATTTTCATGTGTTTCTGTCAATTTCAGTGTTATTGGGCCCAAACCAGTCGCTTTTCATCAGAACCGATGCAGAATTACCCAAAAGGCTCGGCTGCGCTGGCAGGGTCACGGCGCACGCCGTACATGCATTTTCATGTGTTTCTGTCAATTTCAGTGTTATTGGGCCCAAACTAGTGGCTTTTCATCAGAACCGATGCAGACTCACCCAAAAGGCTCGGCTGCGCTGGCAGGGTCACGGCGCACGCCGTACATGCATTTTCATGTGTTTCTGTAAATTTCAGTGTTATTGGGCCCAAACTAGTGGCTTTTCATCAGAACCGATGCAGACTCACCCAAAAGGCTCGGCTGCGCTGGCAGGGTCACGGCGCACGCCGTACATGCATTTTCATGTGTTTCTGTCAATTTCAGTGTTATTGGGCCCAAACTAGTGGCTTTTCATCAGAACCGATGCAGACTCACCCCAAAGGCTCGGCTGCGCAGGGTCACGGCGCACGCCGTACATGCATTTTCATGTGTTTCTGTCAATTTCAGTGTTATTGGGCCCAAACTAGTGGCTTTTCATCAGAACCGATGCAGACTCACCCCAAAGGCTCGGCTGCGCAGGGTCACGGCGCACACCGTACATGCATTTTCAGGTGTTTCTGTCAATTTCAGTGTTATTGGGCCCAAACTAGTGGCTTTTCATCAGAACCGATGCAGACTCACCCAAAAGGCTCGGCTGCGCTGGCAGGGTCACGACGCACGCCGTACATGCATTTTCATGCGTTTCTGTCAATTTCAGTGTTATTGGGCCCAAACTAGTGGCTTTTCATCAGAACCGATGCAGACTCACCCAAAAGGCTCGGCTGCGCTGGCAGGGTCACGGCGCACGCCGTACATGCATTTTCATGTGTTTCTGTCAATTTCAGTGTTATTGGGCCCAAACTAGTGGCTTTTCATCAGAACCGATGCAGACTCACCCAAAAGGCTCGGCTGCGCTGGCAGGGTCACGGCGCACGCCGTACATGCATTTTCATGTGTTTCTGTCAATTTCAGTGTTATTGGGCCCAAACTAGTGGCTTTTCATCAGAACCGATGCAGACTCACCCAAAAGGCTCGGCTGCGCTGGCAGGGTCACGGCGCACACCGTACATGCATTTTCATGTGTTTCTGTCAATTTCAGTGTTATTGGGCCCAAACTAGTGGCTTTTCATCAGAACCGATGCAGACTCACCCTAAAGGCTCGGCTGCGCAGGGTCACGGCGCACGCCGTACATGCATTTTCATGTGTTTCTGTCAATTTCAGTGTTATTGGGCCCAAACAAGTCGCTTTTCATCAGAACCGATGCAGACTCACCCAAAAGGCTCGGCTGCGCTGGCAGGGTCACGGCGCACACCGTACATGCATTTTCATGTGTTTCTGTCAATTTCAGTGTTATTGGGCCCAAACTAGTGGCTTTTCATCAGAACCGGTGCAGACTCACCCTAAAGGCTCGGCTGCGCTGGCAGGGTCACGGCGCACGCCGTACCTGCATTTTCATGTGTTTCTGTCAATTTCAGTGTTATTGGGCCGAAACTAGTGGCTTTTCATCAGAACCGATGCAGACTCACCCCAAAGGCTCGGCTGCGCAGGGTCACGGCGCACGCCGTACATGCATTTTCATGTGTTTCTGTCAATTTCAGTGTTATTGGGCCCAAACCAGTCGCTTTTCATCAGAACCGATGCAGAATTACCCAAAAGGCTCGGCTGCACAGGGTCACGGCGCACGCCGTACATGCATTTTCATCTGTTTCTGTCAATTTCAGTGTTATTGGGCCCAAACCAGTCGCTTTTCATCAGAACCGATGCAGACTCACCCAAAAGGCTCGGCTGCGCTGGTAGGGTCACGGCGCACGC
>NW_024757918.1:0-38544 GCF_910596095.1 Thunnus maccoyii | reverse complement strand
GTTATTGGGCCCAAACTAGTGGCTTTTCATCAGAACCGATGCAGACTCACCCTAAAGGCTCGGCTGCGCTGGCAGGGTCACGGCGCACACCGTACATGCATTTTCATGTGTTTCTGTCAATTTCAGCGTTATTGGGCCCAAACTAGTGGCTTTTCATCAGAACCGATGCAGACTCACCCAAAAGGCTCGGCTGCGCTGGCAGGGTCACGGCGCACACCGTACATGCATTTTCATGTGTTTCTGTCAATTTCAGTGTTATTGGGCCCAAACTAGTGGCTTTTCATCAGAACCGATGCAGACTCACCCCAAAGGCTCGGCTGCGCAGGGTCACGGCGCACGCCATACATGCATTTTCATGTGTTTCTGTCAATTTCAGTGTTATTGGGCCCAAACTAGTGGCTTTTCATCAGAACCGATGCAGACTCACCCAAAATGCTCGGCTGCGCTGGCAGGGTCACGGCGCACGCCGTACATGCATTTCCATGTGTTTCTGTCAATTTCAGTGTTATTGGGCCCAAACTAGTGGCTTTTCATCAGAACCGATGCAGACTCACCCAAAAGGATCGGCTGCGCTGGCAGGGTCACGGCGCACGCCATACATGCATTTTCATGTGTTTCTGTCAATTTCAGTGTCATTGGGCCCAAACTAGTGGCTTTTCATCAGAACCGATGCAGACTCACCCAAAATGCTCGGCTGCGCTGGCAGGGTCACGGCGCACGCCGTACATGCATTTCCATGTGTTTCTGTCAATTTCAGTGTTATTGGGCCCAAACTAGTGGCTTTTCATCAGAACCGATGCAGACTCACCCAAAAGGATCGGCTGCGCTGGCAGGGTCACGGCGCACGCCGTACATGCATTTTCATGTGTTTCTGTCAATTTCAGTGTTATTGGGCCCAAACTAGTGGCTTTTCATCAGAACCGATGCAGACTCACCCAAAAGGCTCGGCTGCGCTGGCAGGGTCACGGCGCACACCGCACATGCATTTTCATGTGTTTCTGTCAATTTCAGCGTTATTGGGCCCAAACTAGTGGCTTTTCATCAGAACCGATGCAGACTCACCCTAAAGGCTCGGCTGCGCAGGGTCACGGCGCACGCCATACGTGCATTTTCATGTGTTTCTGTCAATTTCAGTGTTATTGGGCCCAAACTAGTGGCTTTTCATCAGAACCGATGCAGACTCACCCAAAAGGCTCGGCTGCGCAGGGTCACGGCGCACGCCATACATACATTTTCATGTGTTTCTGTCAATTTCAGTGTTATTGGGCCCAAACTAGTGGCTTTTCATCAGAACCGATGCAGACTCATCCAAAAGGCTCGGCTGCGCTGGCAGGGTCACGGCGCACGCCGTACATGCATTTTCATGTGTTTCTGTCAATTTCAGTGTTATTGGGCCCAAACTAGTGGCTTTTCATCAGAACCGATGCAGACTCACCCCAAAGGCTCGGCTGCGCTGGCAGGGTCACGGCGCACGCCGTACATGCATTTTCATGTGTTTCTGTCAATTTCAGTGTTATTGGGCCCAAACTAGTGGCTTTTCATCAGAACCGATGCAGACTCACCCCAAAGGCTCGGCTGCGCTGGCAGGGTCACGGCGCACGCCGTACATGCATTTTCATGTGTTTCTGTCAATTTCAGCGTTATTGGGCCCAAACTAGTGGCTTTTCATCAGAACCGATGCAGACTCACCCTAAAGGCTCGGCTGCACTGGCAGGGTCACGGCGCACGCCGTACATGCATTTTCATGTGTTTCTGTCAATTTCAGCGTTATTGGGCCCAAACTAGTGGCTTTTCATCAGAACCGATGCAGACTCACCCAAAAGGCTCGGCTGCGCTGGCAGGGTCACGGCGCACGCCGTACATGCATTTTCATGTGTTTCTGTCAATTTCAGCGTTATTGGGCCCAAACTAGTGGCTTTTCATCAGAACCGATGCAGACTCACCCCAAAGGCTCGGCTGCGCTGGCAGGGTCACGGCGCACGCCGTACATGCATTTTCATGTGTTTCTGTCAATTTCAGTGTTATTGGGCCCAAACTAGTGGCTTTTCATCAGAACCGATGCAGACTCACCCAAAAGGCTCGGCTGCACTGGCAGGGTCACGGCGCACGCCGTACATGCATTTTCATGTGTTTCTGTCAATTTCAGTGTTATTGGGCCCAAACTAGTGGCTTTTCATCAGAACCGATGCAGACTCACCCCAAAGGCTCGGCTGCGCTGGCAGGGTCACGGCGCACGCCGTACATGCATTTTCATGTGTTTCTGTCAATTTCAGTGTTATTGGGCCCAAACTAGTGGCTTTTCATCAGAACCGATGCAGACTCACCCAAAAGGCTCGGCTGCGCTGGCAGAGTCACGGCGCACGCCGTACATGCATTTTCATGTGTTTCTGTCAATTTCAGTGTTATTGGGCCCAAACTAGTGGCTTTTCATCAGAACCGATGCAGACTCACCCAAAAGGCTCGGCTGCGCTGGCAGGGTCACGGCGCACGCCGCACAGGCATTTTCATGTGTTTCTGTCAATTTCAGCGTTATTGGGCCCAAACTAGTGGCTTTTCATCAGAACCGATGCAGACTCACCCTAAAGGCTCGGCGGCGCAGGGTCACGGCGCACGCCATACGTGCATTTTCATGTGTTTCTTCCAATTTCAGTGTTATTGGGCCCAAACTAGTGGCTTTTCATCAGAACCGATGCAGACTCACCCAAAAGGCTCGGCTGCGCTGGCAGGGTCACGGCGCACGCCGTACATGCATTTTCATGTGTTTCTGTCAATTTCAGTGTTATTGGGCCCAAACTAGTGGCTTTTCATCAGAACCGATGCAGACTCACCCCAAAGGCTCGGCTGCGCTGGCAGGGTCAAGGCGCACGCCGTACATGCATTTCCATGTGTTTCTGTCAATTTCAGTGTTATTGGGCCCAAACTAGTGGCTTTTCATCAGAACCGATGCAGACTCACCCAAAAGGCTCGGCTGCGCAGGGTCACGGCGCACGCCGTACATGCATTTTCATGTGTTTCTGTCAATTTCAGTGTTACTGGGCCCAAACTAGTGGCTTTTCATCAGAACCGATGCAGACTCACCCTAAAGGCTCGGCTGCGCTGGCAGGGTCACGGCGCACACCGTACATGCATTTTCATGTGTTTCTGTCAATTTCAGCGTTATTGGGCCCAAACTAGTGGCTTTTCATCAGAACCGATGCAGACTCACCCAAAAGGCTCGGCTGCGCTGGCAGGGTCACGGCGCACACCGTACATGCATTTTCATGTGTTTCTGTCAATTTCAGTGTTATTGGGCCCAAACTAGTGGCTTTTCATCAGAACCAATGCAGACTCACCCCAAAGGCTCGGCTGCGCAGGGTCACGGCGCACGCCATACATGCATTTTCATGTGTTTCTGTCAATTTCAGTGTTATTGGGCCCAAACTAGTGGCTTTTCATCAGAACCGATGCAGACTCACCCAAAATGCTCGGCTGCGCTGGCAGGGTCACGGCGCACGCCGTACATGCATTTCCATGTGTTTCTGTCAATTTCAGTGTTATTGGGCCCAAACTAGTGGCTTTTCATCAGAACCGATGCAGACTCACCCAAAAGGATCGGCTGCGCTGGCAGGGTCACGGCGCACGCCATACATGCATTTTCATGTGTTTCTGTCAATTTCAGTGTCATTGGGCCCAAACTAGTGGCTTTTCATCAGAACCGATGCAGACTCACCCAAAATGCTCGGCTGCGCTGGCAGGGTCACGGCGCACGCCGTACATGCATTTTCATGTGTTTCTGTCAATTTCAGTGTTATTGGGCCCAAACTAGTGGCTTTTCATCAGAACCGATGCAGACTCACCCAAAAGGATCGGCTGCGCTGGCAGGGTCACGGCGCACGCCGTACATGCATTTTCATGTGTTTCTGTCAATTTCAGTGTTATTGGGCCCAAACTAGTGGCTTTTCATCAGAACCGATGCAGACTCACCCAAAAGGCTCGGCTGCGCTGGCAGGGTCACGGCGCACACCGCACATGCATTTTCATGTGTTTCTGTCAATTTCAGCGTTATTGGGCCCAAACTAGTGGCTTTTCATCAGAACCGATGCAGACTCACCCTAAAGGCTCGGCTGCGCAGGGTCACGGCGCACGCCATACGTGCATTTTCATGTGTTTCTGTCAATTTCAGTGTTATTGGGCCCAAACTAGTGGCTTTTCATCAGAACCGATGCAGACTCACCCAAAAGGCTCGGCTGCGCAGGGTCACGGCGCACGCCATACATACATTTTTCATGTGTTTCTGTCAATTTCAGTGTTATTGGGCCCAAACTAGTGGCTTTTCATCAGAACCGATGCAGACTCATCCAAAAGGCTCGGCTGCGCTGGCAGGGTCACGGCGCACGCCGTACATGCATTTTCATGTGTTTCTGTCAATTTCAGTGTTATTGGGCCCAAACTAGTGGCTTTTCATCAGAACCGATGCAGACTCACCCCAAAGGCTCGGCTGCGCTGGCAGGGTCACGGCGCACGCCGTACATGCATTTTCATGTGTTTCTGTCAATTTCAGTGTTATTGGGCCCAAACTAGTGGCTTTTCATCAGAACCGATGCAGACTCACCCCAAAGGCTCGGCTGCGCTGGCAGGGTCACGGCGCACGCCGTACATGCATTTTCATGTGTTTCTGTCAATTTCAGCGTTATTGGGCCCAAACTAGTGGCTTTTCATCAGAACCGATGCAGACTCACCCTAAAGGCTCGGCTGCACTGGCAGGGTCACGGCGCACGCCGTACATGCATTTTCATGTGTTTCTGTCAATTTCAGCGTTATTGGGCCCAAACTAGTGGCTTTTCATCAGAACCGATGCAGACTCACCCCAAAGGCTCGGCTGCACTGGCAGGGTCACGGCGCACACCGTACATGCATTTTCATGTGTTTCTGTCAATTTCAGTGTTATTGGGCCCAAACTAGTGGCTTTTCATCAGAACCGATGCAGACTCACCCCAAAGGCTCGGCTGCGCAGGGTCACGGCGCATGCCATACATGCATTTTCATGTGTTTCTGTCAATTTCAGTGTTATTGGGCCCAAACTAGTGGCTTTTCATCAGAACCGATGCAGACTCACCCCAAAGGCTCGGCTGCGCAGGGTCACGGCGCACGCCGTACATGCATTTTCATGTGTTTCTGTCAATTTCAGTGTTATTGGGCCCAAACTAGTGGCTTTTCATCAGAACCGATGCAGACTCACCCAAAATGCTCGGCTGCGCTGGCAGGGTCACGGCGCACGCCGTACATGCATTTCCATGTGTTTCTGTCAATTTCAGTGTTATTGGGCCCAAACTAGTGGCTTTTCATCAGAACCGATGCAGACTCACCCAAAAGGATCGGCTGCGCTGGCAGGGTCACGGCGCACGCCATACATGCATTTTCATGTGTTTCTGTCAATTTCAGTGTTATTGGGCCCAAACTAGTGGCTTTTCATCAGAAACCGATGCAGACTCACCCAAAATGCTCGGCTGCGCTGGCAGGGTCACGGCGCACGCCGTACATGCATTTCCATGTGTTTCTGTCAATTTCATTGTTCTTGGGCCCAAACTAGTGGCTTTTCATCAGAACCGATGCAGACTCACCCAAAAGGATCGGCTGCGCTGGCAGGGTCACGGCGCACGCCGTACATGCATTTTCATGTGTTTCTGTCAATTTCAGTGTTATTGGGCCCAAACTAGTGGCTTTTCATCAGAACCGATGCAGACTCACCCAAAAGGCTCGGCTGCGCTGGCAGGGTCACGGCGCACACCGCACATGCATTTTCATGTGTTTCTGTCAATTTCAGCGTTATTGGGCCCAAACTAGTGGCTTTTCATCAGAACCGATGCAGACTCACCCTAAAGGCTCGGCTGCGCAGGGTCACGGCGCACGCCATACGTGCATTTTCATGTGTTTCTGTCAATTTCAGTGTTATTGGGCCCAAACTAGTGGCTTTTCATCAGAACCAATGCAGACTCACCCAAAAGGCTCGGCTGCGCTGGCAGGGTCACGGCGCACGCCGTACATGCATTTTCATGTGTTTCTGTCAATTTCAGTGTTATTGGGCCCAAACTAGTGGCTTTTCATCAGAACCGATGCAGACTCACCCTAAAGGCTCGGCTGCGCTGGCAGGGTCACGGCGCACACCGTACATGCATTTTCATGTGTTTCTGTCAATTTCAGCGTTATTGGGCCCAAACTAGTGGCTTTTCATCAGAACCGATGCAGACTCACCCAAAAGGCTCGGCTGCGCTGGCAGGGTCACGGCGCACACCGTACATGCATTTTCATGTGTTTCTGTCAATTTCAGTGTTATTGGGCCCAAACTAGTGGCTTTTCATCAGAACCGATGCAGACTCACCCCAAAGGCTATGCTGCGCGGGGTCACGGCGCATGCCATACATGCATTTTCATGTGTTTCTGTCAATTTCAGTGTTATTGGGCCCAAACTAGTGGCTTTTCATCAGAACCGATGCAGACTCACCCCAAAGGCTCGGCTGCGCAGGGTCACGGCGCACGCCATACATGCATTTTCATGTGTTTCTGTCAATTTCAGTGTTATTGGGCCCAAACTAGTGGCTTTTCATCAGAACCGATGCAGACTCACCCAAAATGCTCGGCTGCGCTGGCAGGGTCACGGCGCACGCCGTACATGCATTTCCATGTGTTTCTGTCAATTTCAGTGTTATTGGGCCCAAACTAGTGGCTTTTCATCAGAACCGATGCAGACTCACCCTAAAGGTTCGGCTGCGCTGGCAGGGTCACGGCGCACACCGTACATGCATTTTCATGTGTTTCTGTCAATTTCAGTGTTATTGGGCCCAAACTAGTGGCTTTTCATCAGAACCGATGCAGACTGATACAAAAGGCTCGGCTGCGCTGGCAGGGTCACGGCGCACGCCGTACATGTATTTTCATGTCTTTCTGTCAATTTCAGTGTTATTGGGCCCAAACTAGTGGCTTTTCATCAGAACCGATGCAGACTCACCCTAAAGGCTCGGTTGCGCTGGCAGGGTCACGGCGCACACCGTACATGCATTTTCATGTGTTTCTGTCAATTTCAGTGTTATTGGGCCCAAACTAGTGGCTTTTCATCAGAAGCGATGCAAAAGGCTCGGCTGCGCTGTCAGGGTCACGGCGCACACCTTACATGCATTTTCATGTGTTTCTGTCAATTTCAGTGTTATTGGGCCCAAACCAGTGGCTTTTCATCAGAACCGATGCAGACTCACCCAAAAGGCTCGGCTGCGCCGGCAGGGTCAGGGCACACACCGTACATGCATTTTCATGTGTTTCTGTCAATTTCAGTGTTATTGGGCCCAAACTAGTGGCTTTTCATCAGAACCCATGCAGACTCACCCAAAAGGCTCGGCTGCGCTGGCAGGGTCACGGCGCACGCCGTACATGTATTTTCATGTGTTTCTGTCAATTTCAGTGTTATTGGGCCCAAACTACTGGCTTTTCATCAGAACCGAAGCAGACTCACCCAAAAGGCTCGGCTGCGCTGGCAGGGTCACGGCGCACGCCGTACATGCATTTTCATGTGTTTCTGTCAATTTCAGTGTTATTGGGCCCAAACTAGTGGCATTTCATCAGAACCGATGCAGACTCACCCAAAAGGCTCGGCTGCGCTGGCAGGGTCACGGCGCACGCCGTACATGCATTTTCATGTGTTTCTGTCAATTTCAGTGTTATTGGGCCCAAACTAGTGGCTTTTCATCAGAACCGATGCAGACTCACCCTAAAGGCTCGGCTGCGCTGGCAGGGTCACGGCGCACACCGTACATGCATTTTCATGTGTTTCTGTCAATTTCAGTGTTATTGGGCCCAAACTAGTGGCTTTTCATCAGAAGCGATGCAGACTCACCCAAAAGGCTCGGCTGCGCTGGCAGGGTCACGGCGCACGCCGTACATGCATTTTCATGTGTTTCTGTCAATTTCAGTGTTATTGGGCCCAAACTAGTGGCTTTTCATCAGAACCGATGCAGACTCACCCAAAAGGCTCGGCGGCGCTGGCAGGGTCACGGCGCACGCCGTACATGTATTTTCATGTGTTTCTGTCAATTTCAGTGTTATTGGGCCCAAACTAGTGGCTTTTCATCAGAACCGATGCAGACTCACCCAAAACGCTCGGCTGCGCTGGCAGAGTCACGGCGCACGCCGTACATGCATTTTCATGTGTTTCTGTCAATTTCAGTGTTATTGGGCCCAAACTAGTGGCTTTTCATCAGAAGCGATGCAGACTCACGCAAAAGGCTCGGCTGCGCTGGCAGGGTCACGGCGCACGCCGTACATGTATTTTCATGTGTTTCTGTCAATTTCAGTGTTATTGGGCCCAAACTAGTGGCTTTTCCTCAGAACCGATGCAGACTCACCCTAAAGGCTCGGCTGCGCTGGCAGGGTCACGGCGCACACCGTACATGCATTTTCATGTGTTTCTGTCAATTTCAGTGCTATTGGGCCCAAACTAGTGGCTTTTCATCAGAACCGATGCAGACTCACCCTAAAGGCTCGGCTGCGCTGGCAGGGTCACGGCGCACACCGTACATGCATTTTCATGTGTTTCTGTCAATTTCAGTGTTATTGGGCCCAAACTAGTGGCTTTTCATCAGAACCCATGCAAACTCACCCAAAAGGCTCGGCGGCGCTGGCAGGGTCACGGCGCACGCCGTACATGCATTTTCATGTGTTTCTGTCAATTTCAGTGTTATTGGGCCGAAACTAGTGGCTTTTCATCAGAACCGATGCAGACTCACCCAAAAGGCTCGGCTGCGCTGGCAGGGTCACGGCGCACGCCGTACATGCATTTTCATGTGTTTCTGTCAATTTCAGTGTTATTGGGCCCAAACTAGTGGCTTTTCATCGGTTCTGATGAAAAGCCACTAGTTTGGGCCCAATAACACTGAAATTGACAGAAACACATGAAAATGCATGTACGGCGTGCGCCGTGACTCTGCCAGCGCAGCCGAGCGTTTTGGGTGAGTCTGCATCGGTTCTGATGAAAAGCCACTAGTTTGGGCCCAATAACACTGAAATTGACAGAAACAAATGAAAATGCATGTACGGCGTGCGCCGTGACTCTGCCAGCGCAGCCGAGCGTTTTGGGTGAGTCTGCATCGGTTCTGATGAAAAGCCACTAGTTTGGGCCCAATAGCACTGAAATTGACAGAAACACATGAAAATGCATGTACGGCGTGCGCCGTGACTCTGCCAGCGCAGCCGAGCGTTTTGGGTGAGTCTGCATGGGTTCTGATGAAAAGCCACTAGTTTGGGCCCAATAACACTGAAATTGACAGAAACACATGAAAATGCATGTACGGCGTGCGCCGTGACTCTGTCAGCGCAGCCGAGCGTTTTGGGTGAGTCTGCATGGGTTCTGATGAAAAGCCACTAGTTTGGGCCCAATAACACTGAAATTGACAGAAACACATGAAAATGCATGTACGGCGTGCGCCGTGACTCTGCCAGCGCAGCCGAGCGTTTTGGGTGAGTCTGCATGGGTTCTGATGAAAAGCCACTAGTTTGGGCCCAATAACACTGAAATTGACAGAAACACATGAAAATGCATGTACGGCGTCGCCGTGACTCTGCCAGCGCAGCCGAGCGTTTTGGGTGAGTCTGCATGGGTTCTGATGAAAAGCCACTAGTTTGGGCCCAATAACACTGAAATTGACAGAAACACATGAAAATGCATGTACGGCGTGCGCCGTGACTCTGCCAGCGCAGCCGAGCGTTTTGGGTGAGTCTGCATCGGTTCTGATGAAAAGCCACTAGTTTGGGCCCAATAACACTGAAATTGACAGAAACACATGAAAATGCATGTACGGCGTGCGCCGTGACTCTGCCAGCGAAGCCGAGCGTTTTGGGTGAGTCTGCATGGGTTCTGATGAAAAGCCACTAGTTTGGGCCCAATAACACTGAAATTGACAGAAACACATGAAAATGCATGTACGGCGTGCGCCGTGACTCTGCCAGCGCAGCCGAGCGTTTTGGGTGAGTCTGCATGGGTTCTGATGAAAAGCCACTAGTTTGGGCCCAATAACACTGAAATTGACAGAAACACATGAAAATGCATGTACGGCGTGCGCCGTGACTCTGCCAGCGCAGCCGAGCGTTTTGGGTGAGTCTGCATGGGTTCTGATGAAAAGCCACTAGTTTGGGCCCAATAACACTGAAATTGACAGAAACACATGAAAATGCATGTACAGCGTGCGCCGTGACTCTGCCAGCGCAGCCGAGCGTTTTGGGTGAGTCTGCATCGGTTCTGATGAAAAGCCACTAGTTTGGGCCCAGTAACACTGAAATTGACAGAAACACATGAAAATGCATGTACGGCGTGCGCCGTGACTCTGCCAGCGCAGCCCAGCGTTTTGGGTGAGTCTGCATGGGTTCTGATGAAAAGCCACTAGTTTGGGCCCAGTAACACTGAAATTGACAGAAACACATGAAAATGCTTGTACGGCGTGCGCCGTGACTCTGCCAGCGCAGCCGAGCCTTTTGGGTGAGTCTGCATCGGTTCTGATGAAAAGCCACTAGTTTGGGCCCAATAACACTGAAATTGACAGAAACACATGAAAATGCATGTACGGCGTGCGCCGTGACTCTGCCAGCGCAGCCGAGCGTTTTGGGTGAGTCTGCATGGGTTCTGATGAAAAGCCACTAGTTTGGGCCCAATAACACTGAAATTGACAGAAACACATGAAAATGCATGTACGGCGTGCTCCGTGACTCTGCCAGCGCAGCCGAGCGTTTTGGGTGAGTCTGCATCGGTTCTGATGAAAAGCCACTAGTTTGGGCCCAGTAACACTGAAATTGACAGAAACACATGAAAATGCATGTACGGCGTGCGCCGTGACTCTGCCAGCGCAGCCCAGCGTTTTGGGTGAGTCTGCATCGGTTCTGATGAAAAGCCACTAGTTTGGGCCCAATAACACTGAAATTGACAGAAACACATGAAAATGCATGTACGGCGTGCGCCGTGACTCTGCCAGCGCAGCCGAGCGTTTTGGGTGAGTCTGCATGGGTTCTGATGAAAAGCCACTAGTTTGGGCCCAATAACACTGAAATTGACAGAAACACATGAAAATGCATGTACGGCGTGCGCCGTGACTCTGCCAGCGCAGCCGAGCGTTTTGGGTGAGTCTGCATGGGTTCTGATGAAAAGCCACTAGTTTGGGCCCAATAACACTGAAATTGACAGAAACACATGAAAATGCATGTACGGCGTGCGCCGTGACTCTGCCAGCGCAGCCGAGCGTTTTGGGTGAGTCTGCATGGGTTCTGATGAAAAGTCACTAGTTTGGGCCCAATAACACTGAAATTGACAGAAACACATGAAAATGCATGTACGGCGTGCGCCGTGACTCTGCCAGCGCAGCCGAGCGTTTTGGGTGAGTTTGCATCGGTTCTGATGAAAAGCCACTAGTTTGGGCCCAGTAACACTGAAATTGACAGAAACACATGAAAATGCATGTACGGCGTGCGCCGTGACTCTGCCAGCGCAGCCGAGCGTTTTGGGTGAGTCTGCATCGGTTCTGATGAAAAGCCACTAGTTTGGGCCCAATAACACTGAAATTGACAGAAACACATGAAAATGCATGTACGGCGTGCGCCGTGACTCTGCCAGCGCAGCCGAGCGTTTTGGGTGAGTCTGCATCGGTTCTGATGAAAAGCCACTAGTTTGGGCCCAATAACACTGAAATTGACAGAAACACATGAAAATGCATGTACGGCGTGCGCCGTGACTCTGCCAGCGCAGCCGAGCGTTTTGGGTGAGTCTGCATCGGTTCTGATGAAAAGCCACTAGTTTGGGCCCAATAGCACTGAAATTGACAGAAACACATGAAAATGCATGTACGGCGTGCGCCGTGACTCTGCCAGCGCAGCCGAGCGTTTTGGGTGAGTCTGCATGGGTTCTGATGAAAAGCCACTAGTTTGGGCCCAATAACACTGAAATTGACAGAAACACATGAAAATGCATGTACGGCGTGCGCCGTGACTCTGCCAGCGCAGCCGAGCGTTTTGGGTGAGTCTGCATGGGTTCTGATGAAAAGCCACTAGTTTGGGCCCAATAACACTGAAATTGACAGAAACACATGAAAATGCATGTACGGCGTGCGCCGTGACTCTGCCAGCGCAGCCGAGCGTTTTGGGTGAGTCTGCATGGGTTCTGATGAAAAGCCACTAGTTTGGGCCCAATAACACTGAAATTGACAGAAACACATGAAAATGCATGTACGGCGTGCGCCGTGACTCTGCCAGCGCAGCCGAGCGTTTTGGGTGAGTCTGCATGGGTTCTGATGAAAAGCCACTAGTTTGGGCCCAATAACACTGAAATTGACAGAAACACATGAAAAATGCATGTACGGCGTGCGCCGTGACTCTGCCAGCGCAGCCGAGCGTTTTGGGTGAGTCTGCATGGGTTCTGATGAAAAGCCACTAGTTTGGGCCCAATAACACTGAAATTGACAGAAACACATGAAAATGCATGTACGGCGTGCGCCGTGACTCTGCCAGCGCAGCCGAGCGTTTTGGGTGAGTCTGCATGGGTTCTGATGAAAAGTCACTAGTTTGGGCCCAATAACACTGAAATTGACAGAAACACATGAAAATGCATGTACGGCGTGCGCCGTGACTCTGCCAGCGCAGCCGAGCGTTTTGGGTGAGTTTGCATCGGTTCTGATGAAAAGCCACTAGTTTGGGCCCAGTAACACTGAAATTGACAGAAACACATGAAAATGCATGTACGGCGTGCGCCGTGACTCTGCCAGCGCAGCCGAGCGTTTTGGGTGAGTCTGCATCGGTTCTGATGAAAAGCCACTAGTTTGGGCCCAATAACACTGAAATTGACAGAAACACATGAAAATGCATGTACGGCGTGCGCCGTGACTCTGCCAGCGCAGCCGAGCGTTTTGGGTGAGTCTGCATCGGTTCTGATGAAAAGCCACTAGTTTGGGCCCAATAACACTGAAATTGACAGAAACACATGAAAATGCATGTACGGCGTGCGCCGTGACTCTGCCAGCGCAGCCGAGCGTTTTGGGTGAGTCTGCATCGGTTCTGATGAAAAGCCACTAGTTTGGGCCCAATAGCACTGAAATTGACAGAAACACATGAAAATGCATGTACGGCGTGCGCCGTGACTCTGCCAGCGCAGCCGAGCGTTTTGGGTGAGTCTGCATGGGTTCTGATGAAAAGCCACTAGTTTGGGCCCAATAACACTGAAATTGACAGAAACACATGAAAATGCATGTACGGCGTGCGCCGTGACTCTGCCAGCGCAGCCGAGCGTTTTGGGTGAGTCTGCATGGGTTCTGATGAAAAGCCACTAGTTTGGGCCCAATAACACTGAAATTGACAGAAACACATGAAAATGCATGTACGGCGTGCGCCGTGACTCTGCCAGCGCAGCCGAGCGTTTTGGGTGAGTCTGCATCGGTTCTGATGAAAAGCCACTAGTTTGGGCCCAATAACACTGAAATTGACAGAAACACATGAAAATGCATGTACGGCGTGCGCCGTGACTCTGCCAGCGCAGCCGAGCGTTTTGGGTGAGTCTGCATGGGTTCTGATGAAAAGCCACTAGTTTGGGCCCAATAACACTGAAATTGACAGAAACACATGAAAATGCATGTACGGCGTGCGCCGTGACTCTGCCAGCGCAGCCGAGCGTTTTGGGTGAGTTTGCATCGGTTCTGATGAAAAGCCACTAGTTTGGGCCCAATAACACTGAAATTGACAGAAACACATGAAAATGCATGTACGGCGTGCGCCGTGACTCTGCCAGCGCAGCCGAGCGTTTTGGGTGAGTCTGCATGGGTTCTGATGAAAAGCCACTAGTTTGGGCCCAATAACACTGAAATTGACAGAAACACATGAAAATGCATGTACGGCGTGCGCCGTGACTCTGCCAGCGCAGCCGAGCGTTTTGGGTGAGTCTGCATGGGTTCTGATGAAAAGCCACTAGTTTGGGCCCAATAACACTGAAATTGACAGAAACACATGAAAATGCATGTACGGCGTGCGCCGTGACTCTGCCAGCGCAGCCGAGCGTTTTGGGTGAGTCTGCATCGGTTCTGATGAAAAGCCACTAGTTTGGGCCCAGTAACACTGAAATTGACAGAAACACATGAAAATGCATGTACGGCGTGCGCCGTGACTCTGCCAGCGCAGCCCAGCGTTTTGGGTGAGTCTGCATCGGTTCTGATGAAAAGCCACTAGTTTGGGCCCAGTAACACTGAAATTGACAGAAACACATGAAAATGCATGTACGGCGTGCGCCGTGACTCTGCCAGCGCAGCCCAGCGTTTTTGGGTGAGTCTGCATCGGTTCTGATGAAAAGCCACTAGTTTGGGCCCAATAACACTGAAATTGACAGAAACACATGAAAATGCATGTACGGCGTGCTCCGTGACTCTGCCAGCGCAGCCGAGCGTTTTGGGTGAGTCTGCATCGGTTCTGATGAAAAGCCACTAGTTTGGGCCCAATAACACTGAAATTGACAGAAACACATGAAAATGCATGTACGGCGTGCGCCGTGACTCTGCCAGCGCAGCCGAGCGTTTTGGGTGAGTCTGCATCGGTTCTGATGAAAAGCCACTAGTTTGGGCCCAATAACACTGAAATTGACAGAAACACATGAAAATGCATGTACGGCGTGCGCCGTGACTCTGCCAGCGCAGCCGAGCGTTTTGGGTGAGTCTGCATCGGTTCTGATGAAAAGCCACTAGTTTGGGCCCAATAACACTGAAATTGACAGAAACACATGAAAATGCATGTACGGCGTGCGCCGTGACTCTGCCAGCGCAGCCGAGCCTTTTGGGTGAGTCTGCATCGGTTCTGATGAAAAGCCACTAGTTTGGGCCCAATAACACTGAAATTGACAGAAACACATGAAAATGCATGTACGGCGTGCGCCGGACTCTGCCAGCGCAGCCGACATTTGGGTGAGTCTGCATCGGTTCTGATGAAAAGCCACTAGTTTGGGCCCAGTAACACTGAAATTGACAGAAACACATGAAAATGCATGTACGGCGTGCGCCGTGACTCTGCCAGCGCAGCCCAGCGTTTTGGGTGAGTCTGCATCGGTTCTGATGAAAAGCCACTAGTTTGGGCCCAGTAACACTGAAATTGACAGAAACACATGAAAATGCATGTACGGCGTGCGCCGTGACTCTGCCAGCGCAGCCCAGCGTTTTGGGTGAGTCTGCATCGGTTCTGATGAAAAGCCACTAGTTTGGGCCCAATAACACTGAAATTGACAGAAACACATGAAAATGCATGTACGGCGTGCTCCGTGACTCTGCCAGCGCAGCCGAGCGTTTTGGGTGAGTCTGCATCGGTTCTGATGAAAAGCCACTAGTTTGGGCCCAATAACACTGAAATTGACAGAAACACATGAAAATGCATGTACGGCGTGCGCCGTGACTCTGCCAGCGCAGCCGAGCGTTTTGGGTGAGTCTGCATGGGTTCTGATGAAAAGCCACTAGTTTGGGCCCAATAACACTGAAATTGACAGAAACACATGAAAATGCATGTACGGCGTGCGCCGTGACTCTGCCAGCGCAGCCGAGCGTTTTGGGTGAGTCTGCATCGGTTCTGATGAAAAGCCACTAGTTTGGGCCCAATAACACTGAAATTGACAGAAACACATGAAAATGCATGTACGGGGTGCGCCGTGACTCTGCCAGCGCAGCCGAGCGTTTTGGGTGAGTCTGCATCGGTTCTGATGAAAAGCCACTAGTTTGGGCCCAATAACACTGAAATTGACAGAAACACATGAAAATGCATGTACGGCGTGCGCCGTGACTCTGCCAGCGCAGCCGAGCGTTTTGGGTGAGTCTGCATCGGTTCTGATGAAAAGCCACTAGTTTGGGCCCAATAACACTGAAATTGACAGAAACACATGAAAATGCATGTACGGCGTGCGCCGTGACTCTGCCAGCGCAGCCGAGCGTTTTGGGTTGAGTCTGCATGGGTTCTGATGAAAAGCCACTAGTTTGGGCCCAATAACACTGAAATTGACAGAAACACATGAAAATGCATGTACGGCGTGCGCCGTGACTCTGCCAGCGCAGCCGAGCCTTTTGGGTGAGTCTGCATCGGTTCTGATGAAAAGCCACTAGTTTGGGCCCAATAACACTGAAATTGACAGAAACACATGAAAATGCATGTACGGCGTGCGCCGTGACTCTGCCAGCGCAGCCGAGCCTTTTGGGTGAGTCTGCATCGGTTCTGATGAAAAGCCACTAGTTTGGGCCCAATAACACTGAAATTTGACAGAAACACATGAAAATGCATGTACGGCGTGCGCCGTGACTCTGCCAGCGCAGCCGAGCGTTTTGGGTGAGTCTGCATCGGTACTGATGAAAAGCCACTAGTTTGGGCCCAATAACACTGAAATTGACAGAAACACATGAAAATGCATGTACGGCGTGCGCCGTGACTCTGCCAGCGCAGCCGAGCGTTTTGGGTGAGTCTGCATCGGGTACTGATGAAAAGCCACTAGTTTGGCCCAATAACACTGAAATTGACAGAAACACATGAAAATGCATGTACGGCGTGCGCCGTGACTCTGCCAGCGCAGCCGAGCGTTTTGGGTGAGTCTGCATCGGTTCTGATGAAAAGCCACTAGTTTGGGCCCAATAACACTGAAATTGACAGAAACACATGAAAATGCATGTACGGCGTGCGCCGTGACTCTGCCAGCGCAGCCGAGCGTTTTGGGTGAGTCTGCATCGGTTCTGATGAAAAGCCACTAGTTTGGGCCCAATAACACTGAAATTGACAGAAACACATGAAAATGCATGTACGGCGTGCGCCGTGACTCTGCCAGCGCAGCCGAGCGTTTTGGGTGAGTCTGCATCGGTTCTGATGAAAAGCCACTAGTTTGGGCCCAATAACACTGAAATTGACAGAAACACGTGAAAATGCATGTACGGCGTGCGCCGTGACTCTGCCAGCGCAGCCGAGCGTTTTTGGGTGAGTCTGCATGGGTTCTGATGAAAAGCCACTAGTTTGGGCCCAATAACACTGAAATTGACAGAAACACGTGAAAATGCATGTACGGCGTGCGCCGTGACTCTGCCAGCGCAGCCGAGCGTTTTGGGTGGGTCTGCATCGGTTCTGATGAAAAGCCACTAGTTTGGGCCCAATAGCACTGAAATTGACAGAAACACATGAAAATGCATGTACGGCGTGCGCCGTGACTCTGCCAGCGCAGCCGAGCGTTTTGGGTGAGTCTGCATGGGTTCTGATGAAAAGCCACTAGTTTGGGCCCAATAACACTGAAATTGACAGAAACACATGAAAATGCATGTACGGCGGGCGCCGTGACTCTGCCAGCGCAGCCGAGCGTTTTGGGTGAGTCTGCATCGGTTCTGATGAAAAGCCACTAGTTTGGGCCCAATAACACTGAAATTGACAGAAACACATGAAAATGCATGTACGGCGTGCGCCGTGACTCTGCCAGCGCAGCCGAGCGTTTTGGGGTGAGTCTGCATCGGTTCTGATGAAAAGCCACTAGTTTGGGCCCAATAACACTGAAATTGACAGAAACACATGAAAATGCATGTACGGCGTGCGCCGTGACTCTGCCAGCGCAGCCGAGCGTTTTGGGTGAGTCTGCATGGGTTCTGATGAAAAGCCACTAGTTTGGGCCCAATAACACTGAAATTGACAGAAACACATGAAAATGCATGTACGGCGTGCGCCGTGACTCTGCCAGCGCAGCCGAGCGTTTTGGGTGAGTCTGCATCGGTTCTGATGAAAAGCCACTAGTTTGGGCCCAGTAACACTGAAATTGACAGAAACACATGAAAATGCATGTACGGCGTGCGCCGTGACTCTGCCAGCGCAGCCCAGCGTTTTGGGTGAGTCTGCATCGGTTCTGATGAAAAGCCACTAGTTTGGGCCCAGTAACACTGAAATTGACAGAAACACATGAAAATGCATGTACGGCGTGCGCCGTGACTCTGCCAGCGCAGCCCAGCGTTTTGGGTGAGTCTGCATCGGTTCTGATGAAAAGCCACTAGTTTGGGCCCAATAACACTGAAATTGACAGAAACACATGAAAATGCAATGTACGGCGTGCTCCGTGACTCTGCCAGCGCAGCCGAGCGTTTTGGGTGAGTCTGCATCGGTTCTGATGAAAAGCCACTAGTTTGGGCCCAATAACACTGAAATTGACAGAAACACATGAAAATGCATGTACGGCGTGCGCCGTGACTCTGCCAGCGCAGCCGAGCGTTTTGGGTGAGTCTGCATCGGTTCTGATGAAAAGCCACTAGTTTGGGCCCAATAACACTGAAATTGACAGAAACACATGAAAATGCATGTACGGCGTGCGCCGTGACTCTGCCAGCGCAGCCGAGCGTTTTGGGTGAGTCTGCATCGGTTCTGATGAAAAGCCACTAGTTTGGGCCCAATAACACTGAAATTGACAGAAACACATGAAAATGCATGTACGGCGTGCGCCGTGACTCTGCCAGCGCAGCCGAGCCTTTTGGGTGAGTCTGCATCGGTTCTGATGAAAAGCCACTAGTTTGGGCCCAATAACACTGAAATTGACAGAAACACATGAAAATGCATGTACGGCGTGCGCCGTGACTCTGCCAGCGCAGCCGACATTTGGGTGAGTCTGCATCGGTTCTGATGAAAAGCCACTAGTTTGGGCCCAGTAACACTGAAATTGACAGAAACACATGAAAATGCATGTACGGCGTGCGCCGTGACTCTGCCAGCGCAGCCCAGCGTTTTGGGTGAGTCTGCATCGGTTCTGATGAAAAGCCACTAGTTTGGGCCCAGTAACACTGAAATTGACAGAAACACATGAAAAATGCATGTACGGCGTGCGCCGTGACTCTGCCAGCGCAGCCCAGCGTTTTGGGTGAGTCTGCATCGGTTCTGATGAAAAGCCACTAGTTTGGGCCCAATAACACTGAAATTGACAGAAACACATGAAAATGCATGTACGGCGTGCTCCGTGACTCTGCCAGCGCAGCCGAGCGTTTTGGGTGAGTCTGCATCGGTTCTGATGAAAAGCCACTAGTTTGGGCCCAATAACACTGAAATTGACAGAAACACATGAAAATGCATGTACGGCGTGCGCCGTGACTCTGCCAGCGCAGCCGAGCGTTTTGGGTGAGTCTGCATGGGTTCTGATGAAAAGCCACTAGTTTGGGCCCAATAACACTGAAATTGACAGAAACACATGAAAATGCATGTACGGCGTGCGCCGTGACTCTGCCAGCGCAGCCGAGCGTTTTTGGGTGAGTCTGCATCGGTTCTGATGAAAAGCCACTAGTTTGGGCCCAATAACACTGAAATTGACAGAAACACATGAAAATGCATGTACGTTGTGCGCCGTGACTCTGCCAGCGCAGCCGAGCGTTTTGGGTGAGTCTGCATCGGTTCTGATGAAAAGCCACTAGTTTGGGCCCAATAACACTGAAATTGACAGAAACACATGAAAATGCATGTACGGCGTGCGCCGTGACTCTGCCAGCGCAGCCGAGCGTTTTGGGTGAGTCTGCATCGGTTCTGATGAAAAGCCACTAGTTTGGGCCCAATAACACTGAAATTGACAGAAACACATGAAAATGCATGTACGGCGTGCGCCGTGACTCTGCCAGCGCAGCCGAGCGTTTTGGGTGAGTCTGCATGGGTTCTGATGAAAAGCCACTAGTTTGGGCCCAATAACACTGAAATTGACAGAAACACATGAAAATGCATGTACGGCGTGCGCCGTGACTCTGCCAGCGCAGCCGAGCCTTTTGGGTGAGTCTGCATCGGTTCTGATGAAAAGCCACTAGTTTGGGCCCAATAACACTGAAATTGACAGAAACACATGAAAATGCATGTACGGCGTGCGCCGTGACTCTGCCAGCGCAGCCGAGCCTTTTGGGTGAGTCTGCATCGGTTCTGATGAAAAGCCACTAGTTTGGGCCCAATAACACTGAAATTGACAGAAACACATGAAAATGCATGTACGGCGTGCGCCGTGACTCTGCCAGCGCAGCCGAGCGTTTTGGGTGAGTCTGCATCGGTTCTGATGAAAAGCCACTAGTTTGGGCCCAATAACACTGAAATTGACAGAAACACATGAAAATGCATGTACGGCGTGCGCCGTGACTCTGCCAGCGCAGCCGAGCGTTTTGGGTGAGTCTGCATCGGTTCTGATGAAAAGCCACTAGTTTGGGCCCAATAACACTGAAATTGACAGAAACACATGAAAATGCATGTACGGCGTGCGCCGTGACTCTGCCAGCGCAGCCGAGCGTTTTGGGTGAGTCTGCATCGGTTCTGATGAAAAGCCACTAGTTTGGGCCCAATAACACTGAAATTGACAGAAACACATGAAAATGCATGTACGGCGTGCTCCGTGACTCTGCCAGCGCAGCCGAGCGTTTTGGGTGAGTCTGCATCGGTTCTGATGAAAAGCCACTAGTTTGGGCCCAATAACACTGAAATTGACAGAAACACATGAAAATGCATGTACGGCGTGCGCCGTGACTCTGCCAGCGCAGCCGAGCGTTTTGGGTGAGTCTGCATCGGTTCTGATGAAAAGCCACTAGTTTGGGCCCAATAACACTGAAATTGACAGAAACACATGAAAATGCATGTACGGCGTGCGCCGTGACTCTGCCCGCGCAGCCGAGCGTTTTTGGGTGAGTCTGCATCGGTTCTGATGAAAAGCCACTAGTTTGGGCCCAATAACACTGAAATTGACAGAAACACATGAAAATGCATGTACGGCGTGCGCCGTGACTCTGCCAGCGCAGCCGAGCGTTTTGGGTGAGTCTGCATCGGTTCTGATGAAAAGCCACTAGTTTGGGCCCAATAACACTGAAATTGACAGAAACACATGAAAATGCATGTACGGCGTGCGCCGTGACTCTGCCAGCGCAGCCGAGCGTTTTGGGTGAGTCTGCATCGGTTCTGATGAAAAGCCACTAGTTTGGGCCCAATAACACTGAAATTGACAGAAACACATGAAAATGCATGTACGGCGTGCGCCGTGACTCTGCCAGCGCAGCCGAGCGTTTTGGGTGAGTCTGCATCGGTTCTGATGAAAAGCCACTAGTTTGGGCCCAATAACACTGAAATTGACAGAAACACATGAAAATGCATGTACGGCGTGCGCCGTGACTCTGCCAGCGCAGCCGAGCGTTTTGGGGTGAGTCTGCATGGGTTCTGATGAAAAGCCACTAGTATTGGGCCCAATAACACTGAAATTGACAGAAACACATGAAAATGCATGTACGGCGTGCTCCGTGACTCTGCCAGCGCAGCCGAGCGTTTTGGGTGAGTCTGCATCGGTTCTGATGAAAAGCCACTAGTTTGGGCCCAATAACACTGAAATTGACAGAAACACATGAAAATGCATGTACGGCGTGCGCCGTGACTCTGCCAGCGCAGCCGAGCCTTTTGGGTGAGTCTGCATCGGTTCTGATGAAAAGCCACTAGTTTGGGCCCAGTAACACTGAAATTGACAGAAACACATGAAAATGCATGTACGGCGTGCGCCGTGACTCTGCCAGCGCAGCCCAGCGTTTTGGGTGAGTCTGCATCGGTTCTGATGAAAAGCCACTAGTTTGGGCCCAGTAACACTGAAATTGACAGAAACACATGAAAATGCATGTACGGCGTGCGCCGTGACTCTGCCAGCGCAGCCGAGCGTTTTTGGGTGAGTCTGCATCGGTTCTGATGAAAAGCCACTAGTTTGGGCCCAATAACACTGAAATTGACAGAAACACATGAAAATGCATGTACGGCGTGCGCCGTGACTCTGCCAGCGCAGCCGAGCGTTTTGGGTGAGTCTGCATGGGTTCTGATGAAAAGCCACTAGTTTGGGCCCAATAACACTGAAATTGACAGAAACACATGAAAATGCATGTACGGCGTTGCGCCGTGACTCTGCCAGCGCAGCCGAGCGTTTTGGGTGAGTCTGCATGGGTTCTGATGAAAAGCCACTAGTTTGGGCCCAATAACACTGAAATTGACAGAAACACATGAAAATGCATGTACGGCGTGCGCCGTGACTCTGCCAGCGCAGCCGAGCGTTTTGGGTGAGTCTGCATGGGTTCTGATGAAAAGCCACTAGTTTGGGCCCAATAACACTGAAATTGACAGAAACACATGAAAATGCATGTACGGCGTGCGCCGTGACTCTGCCAGCGCAGCCGAGCGTTTTGGGTGAGTCTGCATGGGTTCTGATGAAAAGCCACTAGTTTGGGCCCAATAACACTGAAATTGACAGAAACACATGAAAATGCATGTACGGCGTGCTCCGTGACTCCGCAGCGCAGCCGAGCGTTTTGGGTGAGTCTGCATCGGTTCTGATGAAAAGCCACTAGTTTGGGCCCAATAACACTGAAATTGACAGAAACACATGAAAATGCATGTACGGCGTGCGCCGTGACTCTGCCAGCGCAGCCGAGCCTTTTGGGTGAGTCTGCATCGGTTCTGATGAAAAGCCACTAGTTTGGGCCCAATAACACTGAAATTGACAGAAACACATGAAAATGCATGTACGGCGTGCGCCGTGACTCTGCCAGCGCAGCCGAGCCTTTTGGGTGAGTCTGCATCGGTTCTGATGAAAAGCCACTAGTTTGGGCCCAATAACACTGAAATTGACAGAAACACATGAAAATGCATGTACGGCGTGCGCCGTGACTCTGCCAGCGCAGCCGAGCGTTTTGGGTGAGTCTGCATCGGTACTGATGAAAAGCCACTAGTTTGGGCCCAATAACACTGAAATTGACAGAAACACATGAAAATGCATGTACGGCGTGCGCCGTGACTCTGCCAGCGCAGCCGAGCGTTTTGGGTGAGTCTGCATCGGTACTGATGAAAAGCCACTAGTTTGGGCCCAATAACACTGAAATTGACAGAAACACATGAAAATGCATGTACGGCGTGCGCCGTGACTCTGCCAGCGCAGCCGAGCGTTTTGGGTGAGTCTGCATCGGTTCTGATGAAAAAGCCACTAGTTTGGGCCCAATAACACTGAAATTGACAGAAACACATGAAAATGCATGTACGGCGTGCGCCGTGACTCTGCCAGCGCAGCCGAGCGTTTTGGGTGAGTCTGCATGGGTTCTGATGAAAAGCCACTAGTTTGGGCCCAATAACACTGAAATTGACAGAAACACATGAAAATGCATGTACGGCGTGCGCCGTGACTCTGCCAGCGCAGCCGAGCGTTTTGGGTGAGTCTGCATCGGTTCTGATGAAAAGCCACTAGTTTGGGCCCAATAACACTGAAATTGACAGAAACACGTGAAAATGCATGTACGGCGTGCGCCGTGACTCTGCCAGCGCAGCCGAGCGTTTTGGGTGAGTCTGCATGGGTTCTGATGAAAAGCCACTAGTTTGGGCCCAATAACACTGAAATTGACAGAAACACGTGAAAATGCATGTACGGCGTGCGCCGTGACTCTGCCAGCGCAGCCGAGCGTTTTGGGTGAGTCTGCATCGGTTCTGATGAAAAGCCACTAGTTTGGGCCCAAATAACACTGAAATTGAC
Organism: Thunnus maccoyii; assembly: GCF_910596095.1. NCBI lineage: Eukaryota > Metazoa > Chordata > Actinopteri > Scombriformes > Scombridae > Thunnus > Thunnus maccoyii. The sequence goes on along the minus strand of NW_024757918.1, from coordinate 15,020 downwards.
AGAAACACATGAAATGCATGTACGGCGTGCGCCGTGACTCTGCCAGCGCAGCCGAGCGTTTTGGGTGAGTCTGCATGGGTTCTGATGAAAAGCCACTAGTTTGGGCCCAATAACACTGAAATTGACAGAAACACATGAAAATGCATGTACGGCGTGCTCCGTGACTCTGCCAGCGCAGCCGAGCGTTTTGGGTGAGTCTGCATCGGTTCTGATGAAAAGCCACTAGTTTGGGCCCAATAACACTGAAATTGACAGAAACACATGAAAATGCATGTACGGCGTGCGCCGTGACTCTGCCAGCGCAGCCGAGCCTTTTGGGTGAGTCTGCATCGGTTCTGATGAAAAGCCACTAGTTTGGGCCCAATAACACTGAAATTGACAGAAACACATGAAAATGCATGTACGGCGTGCGCCGTGACTCTGCCAGCGCAGCCGAGCGTTTTGGGTGAGTCTGCATCGGTTCTGATGAAAAGCCACTAGTTTGGGCCCAATAGCACTGAAATTGACAGAAACACATGAAAATGCATGTACGGCGTGCGCCGTGACTCTGCCAGCGCAGCCGAGCGTTTTGGGTGAGTCTGCATCGGTTCTGATGAAAAGCCACTAGTTTGGGCCCAATAACACTGAAATTGACAGAAACACATGAAAATGCATGTACGGCGTGCGCCGTGACTCTGCCAGCGCAGCCGAGCGTTTTGGGTGAGTCTGCATGGGTTCTGATGAAAAGCCACTAGTTTGGGCCCAATAACACTGAAATTGACAGAAACACATGAAAATGCATGTACGGCGTGCGCCGTGACTCTGCCAGCGCAGCCGAGCGTTTTTGGGTGAGTCTGCATGGGTTCTGATGAAAAGCCACTAGTTTGGGCCCAATAACACTGAAATTGACAGAAACACATGAAAATGCATGTACGGCGTGCGCCGTGACTCTGCCAGCGCAGCCGAGCGTTTTGGGTGAGTCTGCATCGGTTCTGATGAAAAGCCACTAGTTTGGGCCCAATAACACTGAAATTGACAGAAACACATGAAAATGCATGTACGGCGTGCGCCGTTGACTCTGCCAGCGCAGCCGAGCGTTTTGGGTGAGTCTGCATGGGTTCTGATGAAAAGCCACTAGTTTGGGCCCAATAACACTGAAATTGACAGAAACACATGAAAATGCATGTACGGCGTGCGCCGTGACTCTGCCAGCGCAGCCGAGCGTTTTTGGGTGAGTCTGCATGGGTTCTGATGAAAAGCCACTAGTTTGGGCCCAATAACACTGAAATTGACAGAAACACATGAAAATGCATGTACGGCGTGCGCCGTGACTCTGCCAGCGCAGCCGAGCGTTTTGGGTGAGTCTGCATGGGTTCTGATGAAAAGGCCACTAGTTTGGGCCCAATAACACTGAAATTGACAGAAACACATGAAAATGCATGTACGGCGTGCGCCGTGACTCTGCCAGCGCAGCCGAGCGTTTTGGGTGAGTCTGCATGGGTTCTGATGAAAAGTCACTAGTTTGGGCCCAATAACACTGAAATTGACAGAAACACATGAAAATGCATGTACGGCGTGCGCCGTGACTCTGCCAGCGCAGCCGAGCGTTTTGGGTGAGTCTGCATGGGTTCTGATGAAAAAGCCACTAGTTTGGGCCCAATAACACTGAAATTGACAGAAACACATGAAAATGCATGTACGGCGTGCGCCGTGACTCTGCCAGCGCAGCCGAGCGTTTTGGGTGAGTCTGCATGGGTTCTGATGAAAAGCCACTAGTTTGGGCCCAATAACACTGAAATTGACAGAAACACATGAAAATGCATGTACGGCGTGCGCCGTGACTCTGCCAGCGCAGCCGAGCGTTTTGGGTGAGTCTGCATCGGTTCTGATGAAAAGCCACTAGTTTGGGCCCAATAACACTGAAATTGACAGAAACACATGAAAATGCATGTACGGCGTGCGCCGTGACTCTGCCAGCGCAGCCGAGCGTTTTGGGTGAGTCTGCATCGGTTCTGATGAAAAGCCACTAGTTTGGGCCCAATAACACTGAAATTGACAGAAACACATGAAAATGCATGTACGGCGTGCGCCGTGACTCTGCCAGCGCAGCCGAGCGTTTTGGGTGAGTCTGCATCGGTTCTGATGAAAAAGCCACTAGTTTGGGCCCAATAACACTGAAATTGACAGAAACACATGAAAATGCATGTACGGCGTGCGCCGTGACTCTGCCAGCGCAGCCGAGCGTTTTGGGTGAGTCTGCATGGGTTCTGATGAAAAGCCACTAGTTTGGGCCCAATAACACTGAAATTGACAGAAACACATGAAAATGCATGTACGGCGTGCTCCGTGACTCTGCCAGCGCAGCCGAGCGTTTTGGGTGAGTCTGCATCGGTTCTGATGAAAAGCCACTAGTTTGGGCCCAATAACACTGAAATTGACAGAAACACATGAAAATGCATGTACGGCGTGCGCCGTGACTCTGCCAGCGCAGCCGAGCGTTTTGGGTGAGTCTGCATCGGTTCTGATGAAAAGCCACTAGTTTGGGCCCAATAACACTCGAAATTGACAGAAACACATGAAAATGCATGTACGGCGTGCGCCGTGACTCTGCCAGCGCAGCCGAGCGTTTTGGGTGAGTCTGCATCGGTTCTGATGAAAAGCCACTAGTTTGGGCCCAATAACACTGAAATTGACAGAAACACATGAAAATGCATGTACGGCGTGCGCCGTGACTCTGCCAGCGCAGCCGAGCGTTTTTGGGTGAGTCTGCATGGGTTCTGATGAAAAGCCACTAGTTTGGGCCCAATAACACTGAAATTGACAGAAACACATGAAAATGCATGTACGGCGTGCGCCGTGACTCTGCCAGCGCAGCCGAGCGTTTTGGGTGAGTCTGCATGGGTTCTGATGAAAAGCCACTAGTTTGGGCCCAATAACACTGAAATTGACAGAAACACATGAAAATGCATGTACGGCGTGCTCCGTGACTCTGCCAGCGCAGCCGAGCGTTTTGGGTGAGTCTGCATCGGTTCTGATGAAAAGCCACTAGTTACACTGAAATTGACAGAAACACATGAAAATGCATGTACGGCGTGCGCCGTGACTCTGCCAGCGCAGCCGAGCGTTTTGGGTGAGTCTGCATCGGTTCTGATGAAAAGCCACTAGTTTGGGCCCAATAACACTGAAATTGACAGAAACACATGAAAATGCATGTACGGCGTGCGCCGTGACTCTGCCAGCGCAGCCGAGCGTTTTGGGTGAGTCTGCATCGGTACTGATGAAAAGCCACTAGTTTGGGCCCAATAACACTGAAATTGACAGAAACACATGAAATGCATGTACGGCGTGCGCCGTGACTCTGCCAGCGCAGCCGAGCGTTTGGGTGAGTCTGCATCGGTTCTGATGAAAAGCCACTAGTTTGGGCCCAATAACACTGAAATTGACAGAAACACATGAAAATGCATGTACGGCGTGCGCCGTGACTCTGCCAGCGCAGCCGAGCGTTTTGGGTGAGTCGCATCGGTTCTGATGTAAAGCCACTAGTTTGGGCCCAATAACACTGAAATTGACAGAAACACATGAAAATGCATGTACGGCGTGCGCCGTGACTCTGCCAGCGCAGCCGAGCGTTTTGGGTGAGTCTGCATCGGTTCTGATGTAAAGCCACTAGTTTGGGCCCAATAACACTGAAATTGACAGAAACACATGAAAATGCATGTACGGCGTGCGCCGTGACTCTGCCAGCGCAGCCGAGCGTTTTGGGTGAGTCTGCATCGGTTCTGATGAAAAGCCACTAGTTTGGGCCCAATAACACTGAAATTGACAGAAACACATGAAAATGCATGTACGGCGTGCGCCGTGACTCTGCCAGCGCAGCCGAGCGTTTTGGGTGAGTCTGCATCGGTTCTGATGAAAAGCCACTAGTTTGGGCCCAATAACACTGAAATTGACAGAAACACATGAAAATGCATGTACGGCGTGCGCCGTGACTCTGCCAGCGCAGCCGAGCGTTTTGGGTGAGTCTGCATCGGTTCTGATGAAAAGCCACTAGTTTGGGCCCAATAACACTGAAATTGACAGAAACACATGAAAATGCATGTACGGTGTGCATGAGCCTGCACTGGCAGAGTCACGACACACACAGGACATGCATTTTCAAATGTTTTTGTCAATTTCAGTGTTATTGGACCCAAAGTAGTCGCTTTTCATCAGAATCGATGCAGACTCACCCAAAACGCTCTGCTGTACTGGCAGAGTCACGGCACACACAGCATATGCTTTTTTATATGTTTTTATCAATTTCAATGTTATTCCACTCAAATTAGTCACTTTTCATCATATCCAGACATCGATCCAGACTCACACCGAATGCGTGAGTCGTGACCGAATGCTGCTGTCCACGGCAACCTGTAGGCCTATCCAAATGCCACTATTTCGGTTAAGAAAAGGTGTTTTATAGCCTGTGATTGAGTGAAGTTTCTCATTTAATTATATATTGCCATGAACATGTGGCTGAGTATATTTAATATAAAATCATCTTTCTTTAAAAAGTCATCCTCAATTAATATTGAGTCACGGCATCCTATAAAGCACTCCAGCCTTGTGCATGAGTGTAAACAGGATGAAGACGGGGTTATGAAAATGAACCTTACGTTTCACATCCCTCATTTAAGCCCTACACTTTCACTTCCGTAATATTCATCAAACTGGACTTAAGATTGTGCATTTTAATCAACCTCCATTCTTATATAATGTAATTATTTATCAATTTTATTCATTAATTATTTATGTTTAATTTATTCTCTTGTCACTTTCATATATTTCATACACTTCGTTTCTTTGTCCATAGCACAGTCCATATTTCCTTTGTACAGTCAATATTTTATTTCAACTTTATAGCCCATTTAAAAGCTATGCTATTCTGTAAACAGATTTTGAATTTCAGTTTAATTTTAATACTACTTTATTTCATTATTTTTAATATTATGATAGAGATTATTATTATTATCATTATAAATGTATATGATGTTTAGTTTGTCAGTTATTACGGAGATTCTTGCAGGCTTTCTATCGTTGCTATGGTGGTTGCTACCCGTAGCCCCACCGCAGCATCATTTGAAATCTTTCACAGCTGATTGGCTCGCTATCTGATAGATAGCCAATCAGATAGCTCTCTGTCTGACAGATAGCCATTCAAACGGTGAAATATTTCAAATGATGCTGCAGTGGGGCTACAGCGCAGGCTTGGAATTTATAGTCGGCAAAAGAGGGAAGACTTTCTTAGCTAACACCAGCTAACTTGGGAAAATTAAAGTGGATTTCATAGTTGAGCACACGTCATAATCCCTTTATTTGGAGGAGAAACTGGAAATAAAGCGCCTCGGAGCCCACCAGCCACGGAATACTGTCATCACTCAAACTGCTGCTCAAACTGGTAAAATTAACCGCGGGTTCAACGTGGTGAAGTTTGCCAAGAGGAAAAACCGCCATGCTGTCCTTTTCTGAGCCGTCTGCTGGTGAGTGAAAGCATTTTTTATCATCCTGCCTTGGTGGCTCTGGTCCGTGCATTAGCCATATTGTTGTGCTTGATCGATTGAGGTTGTTGTCATAAAGTTGTCACAGAATGGGCTAGTATCCTTAAAAAAATGTCTGTGCACTTCGTTGTGGTGTTGAGCTCTTTGATGTTCGCTTATGGCCCTGTAGGCTTATTTGTTCTGAGCTTTGTTGTGTCGGCTTATGACGATAGAATATCACATTCTTAATTAAACAATATTACAGAGAGGGTGTGCTTCAGTGATGCAGTCGAGCGTCCAACTTGGGCTAATGCTTTCTAGAAATCATGGCGTTTCCCAGACTGAATAAATACCTCACATATAAACACAAAACTGCTTTGCTAGCTTAATCTTGTTGTAACTAAGACATCGTTGATTGAATCCGTTAATTTTTCCACGGACAGACTTAGCTATTACGTCCGCAAACTTCACATATATTTTTACGCTAGCTGCGCCGTGTCACCGGCACCGCTGATGGAGAATGCAGCGGGAGCTGAGATATGATCTCAACTGAAGGGTGGTTAAGTTTTGCTGTGTATGGGTGGGTAACGATTAAGAGTGGAAAAGGGTTCGGGTTTTTCAGTGTGTGTGAGGGTGTAACCCCTGGGACACACCGGATGCGTGAACCTCAGCAGTGCCTGTGCATCGCCTGTGCAACTGCTGCGTCGCGCAGGCTTGTAGCGTCCACACTGGAAGCGTGTCTGCTGCGGCGTTTCTGCCACTGGCAGCCCGATCTTTCTATCATGTTCCCTGTCTATTTCTGCTGAGAACCGCGGTCACGCGGCGAAAATAGGCGAGATCTTGAATCTCTAGATGAAGCGACGCAGCAGCCACGCGCATCTCAAGCTTCATTTATACAAAACAAACCACAGACACTAGCAAAGCAACACAGTACATACAATAAAGCCAGCAGAAACGTCAGACAGGTCGGACCACCGTGATTAAATATTTATTTCTAGTATAGAATCTCATAATAATGACTTACTATCTCATAATAATGACTTACTATCTCGTAATAATGACTAAGTGGCATAACGCCTGTAGATGGCGGTGTTAAGTCATTTTCAAGCTAATTCATGAACTGAAAAGCATTAATAGGGGAAGACGAAATGAGAATGAATCATAGAATGAAATGGTCTTTAATTGATTTACAATCCTAAATTTTGATTATTTTAACAGTAGCATTTTTTTTTCTCATTACCCTTACTCGTGGAAAACTGATTTTCAGTCTTGTTGCTATTCCTGCCGATTGCCTGCCATAGAATCAGTGATTTTGGATGATTTTCACTCAGAGGGGATGAAAATCCACTCATATTTTATTAATGACAGTGGAAAGGCTCTGTGGGATGAATATGGTCATAAAATTACTGATTTGGGATGATTCTGGCTCAAATCTAATGAAAAATTACTAGTTTGTGTGGAACAGCAGTGAAATTGATTTTCCTGCAACTGTTGTGTGTGCCATCACTCTGCTAGTAGAATTAAGCATTTGGGATGAGTCTGCATCGATTCTGGTGAAAAGTGACTAGTTTGTGTGGCATAGCAGCGAAATTGACAGAGACACATGAAAAAACACATGTTGTTGTGTGCCATGACTCTGCCAATACAATCACGCATTCGGTGTGAGTCTGGATCGAATATGATGAAAAGTGACTAGTTTGAGTGGAATAACATTGAAATTGATAGAAACATATAAAAAAGCATATGCTGTGTGTGCCATGACTCTGCTAGCAGAATCATGCATTCGGTGTGAGTCTGGATCCGATATGATGAAAAGTGAGTAGTTTGAGTGGAATAACATTGAAATTGATAGAAACATATAAAAAAGCATATGCTGTGTGTGCCTTGACTCTGCTAATACAATCACGCATTCGGTGTGAGTCTGGATCGAATATGATGAAAAGTGACAAGTTTGTTTGGAATAACATTGAAATTGACAGAAACATATAAAAAAGCATATGCTGTGTGTGCCTTGACTCTGCTAATACAATCACGCATTCGGTGTGAGTCTGGTCGAATATGATGAAAAGTGACTAGTTTGAGTGGAATAACATTGAAATTGATAGAAACATATAAAAAAGCATATGCTGTGTGTGCCGTGACTCTGCTAGCAGAATCACGCATTCGGTGTGAGTCTGGATCGAATATGATGAAAAGTGACTAGTTTGAGTGGAATAACATTGAAATTGATAGAAACATATAAAAAAGCATATGCTGTGTGTGCCTTGACTCTGCTAATACAATCACGCATTCGGTGTGAGTCTGGATCGAATATGATGAAAAGTGACAAGTTTGTTTGGAATAACATTGAAATTGACAGAAACATATAAAAAAGCATATGCTGTGTGTGCCTTGACTCTGCTAATACAATCACGCATTCAGTGTGAGTCTGGATCGAATATGATGAAAAGTGACTAGTTTGAGTGGAATAACATTGAAATTGATAGAAACATATAAAAAAGCATATGTTTGACAGAAACATATAAAAAAGCATATGCTGTGTGTGCCGTGAAGGAATCTGTAAACAACTAGAGGTGCCTCCCCAGGGCATCAAGGCCGTCAATATATACTAGTGACTTTCCTTTGTCTTGTCAGAATTCTCCATGGAGACTCTGCGTACTCTCCGTGTCTACAATATATGTTTGGTTTGGATTAAAGAGACGCTTGACTTTAACCAACCTCAGTCTATTTGGTAATTTTTACACATGAAAAGACACATTTCGTTGTGTGCCATGACTCTGCTAATACAATCAAGCATTAGGTGTGAGTCTGGATCGTATATGATGAAAAGTGACTAGTTTGAGTGGAATAAGATTGAAATTGATAGAAACATATAAAAAAGCATATGCTGTGTGTGCCGTGAGTCTGCTAGCAGAATCACGCATTCGGTTTGAGTCTGGATCAAATATGATGAAAAGTGACTAGTTTGAGTGGAATAACATTGGAATTGATAGAAACTGAAAAATTCATGTATTAGTTAAGTAGGTATGGTCATATGTATGTATATGTTTGGCGGCAGGGCCTTGAGGGGAACACTATTATAGACATATGGACATCATGGTCATCATGTGAACCGAGAGCTCTGTAAAGCTTTGTCTAGGTCTGTTAGAAGGAATCTGTAAACAACTAGAGGTGCCTCCCCAGGGCATCAAGGCCGTCAATATATACTAGTGACTTTCCTTTGTCTTGTCAGAATTCTCCACAGAGACTCTGCCTACTCTCCATGTCTACAATATATGTTTGGTTTGGATTAAAGAGACGCTTGACTTCAGCTAACCTCAGTCTATTTGGTAATTTTTACCTATCATTTTGGTCCTTCGAGCCGGATTCCTGGATGTGTTTCTCGGCCCTCTTTCCAAGCCGGAGCGGAGTAGAGTGCACAACATAGGTTACAAAATCCTTTTCCTGCTACGTTCAGAGATAAAGGCGCTTGCGGGCTGGAGAGGGTCGGGAGCCCCACGGATTCCTTTGTGAGGTGAGAAGAACGGGGAAGAAATGACTAACTGTCTCATGCAAAGTTTGACTACTGATTGGGCGAGTGTAAATGTTGTTTGGAGACCTATGGGGCAAAACGGTGAGCCGCTCCTGTGGGACCGAGATAGAACACTCGGGCTCGGTCCACAGCTGAACCAAATGGCAGATACTCTTCGGGAAACATTTGGCCGGAGAAATGATTGGGCTGAAATTGATACTGTGGTACAAGAGGAGAAAGAGACAGTAGCACAATATGCTGCCAGGCTCACGGAAGCATTTAATGGACACAGTGGGCTGGAGCCGCGAATCGGAGATGGGGTTAATCCACGCTACGAGTCGCACTTAACATCCTGCCTTCTGAGGGGTTTAAAACCACAGATTGCAAATTGGATAAAAAAACATTTGGTCGGATGGGAAGGAGAGCAGAGAAGGGTTATTCTTGCACATGCTAAACACGCTGAAAAAGTTCTGGAAAATGTAGATAAGAAACATAAAAAAGTAGAGGTTTTTTATAATGACGGTGAGAATGATGATGGTTGCTTTTTCTCTTCTGAGTCCCGCAGGAAGGAAATTATTTGCTATCGCTGTGGGAAAAGAGGCCACATCGCCAGAGAATGCAGAAGTCTCATTCCAGCTGCGGACACCAGGCGGGGCGGAGGTCAAGGCGGTGGACGGGGCAGGAGAGGACGCGGGGGCCGTGGAGGCGGTCGTAGAGAGAAAAGAGAACATGATGACAGAGAGAAGGATGAGGAGCAGGACTTCTGACTAGCTTCCCCTGCAGAATCAGGTCATGCAATCACACACACACATACAGAACAGAAAACAAAAACTGAAGATGCTGACTATGATTCTGAGGAAGTGGAGGGATCAGAGGTTCTATCGCAAGGAGAAGTGCTAAATTTGGAATCTGTTGAAGTAATGTTAGCTGAGTGGGATGACAAACCTTTTGTGACTCTGCTGGTGAGGGGAGAAAAGTGTACCTTTTTGTGTGATTCAGGAGCTTGCAAAACTGTGTTGAAGAAAAAAGAGTTGCCTGACAGTAGTCGGTTGACAAAACAAGAACTATCAGTAGTGTCAGCTTCAGGACATCATGTGTCAGAGAGATTGACAGAAAAAACAAAACTAACTGATCCAGTAACTGGTTTTTCAGTAATGTTGAAAATGGTGGCCTCCTAGGTCGAGATGGCATGGCAGCATTGCAACTTGGAATCATGCCAACTGACAAAGGGGTTGTGTTTTTACGAAAAGCTCAGTCTGATTGTATCTTTGTGATTGAAGATAAAAACAGGCCACGGTTTTGGTATAGCATTGACCCTGTTACAAAAGGCCCAGCAGCTATCACTGCCGAACTGAGGAGAGAAGCAGCTAGTATAACTAGGCCAGGTAATGAAGTTCAAGGGGAGGGTGAAATGCGCGTGTTTACACACTCAAATTTCGAAGCAGGGCCAGACCCTGCATATGAGGAAACTTTTTTTCGGTATCCCAATTACCGACTGACTTTGACCTCACTGTACTGGGATAAATTGGGAAATGTGGGGGTCGCAGTAAAAGGGGATGAGCAACTGGACAGAGTGTACAGAGGTCATTCCCTGCCCCATATTGGTCTTGCTAAGGCCCCTAAGATGCACTGGACGGACGTCGGTGCGTTAGTGGAGTTGGGGGAGAGGGCCTTAAAAGGTTGGGTGCAGAATGAGTCGGGGGGGACGGTGTGTTTTTCCACCAGCGACACGGTCTGTACAAGAAGGCGCTGAATTGGGTAACAGTGGGAGCAGCCACAACTCATTTGCAGCCCTCTTTGTGATCATTGCAGGACAAAGTGTGTTTGCTGACAGAGGAGCAGGAAAAAGAGTTAGAAGAGTTACCTTCTGAACTTTGGAGTACAGGGAAAGATGGTGATATCGGGTTGTTACGTACTGCCACACCTGTTACCATTAAACCTAAAAGCTCTTATAGACCGTTTGTCAAACAATATCCTTTGAAGCCGGAAGCTGAGGAAGGTATTTCAGAAGTGATAGACAGTTTGATAAAACAAGGGGTTTTAGTTGATTGTCCTGACTCACCCTGCAACACACCAATTCTGCCTGTGAAAAAAGCTACTTCCGGGTGGCGGTTAGTAAATGATTTACAAGCTGTGAACCGAGCTGTGATTCCGCGAGCTCCAAACGTGCCAGATCCCTACACTCTTTTGAACAACATAAAACCCACTAATGTCTGGTACTCAGTGATTGATTTGACAAACGCATTTGTTACCATTCCTTTGAGCCCTGAGTCACAGTTTTGGTTTGCGTTCACGTTTAAACACAGACGATTGACGTATTCAAGACTTCCTCAAGGGTTTCAAGATAGCCCTACTATCTTTTCACAAGAAATTAAAAAATGTATTGACCTTTTTGAACCTCCTGAAGAGGAGTCACAGATTTCGACTTATGTTGACGATATTCTTGTGACTTCTAGCTCGCAGCAAAAGTGCAAAAACATGACTTTGGCCTTGTTGAGATATCTAGCTGAAGCTGGTGTTAAAGTCTCTAAGTCTAAACTCCAGCTGTGGAGTCAGGAGGTGAAATATTTAGGCTACACGCTAACTCCTGAAGGCCGTGTGTTGGATGAGCAGAGAAAAACAACTATTCTGCAGTTACCACAGCCTACAACAAAGCGAGAGATGATGTCTTTTCTTGGTACTTGCAACTTCTGCAGGTTATGGATTGCTAATTATGCCGAAATTGCACAACCATTACAGAATATGATTTATGGTAAAGCAATGGCTGCTTCAGATAAGGTGGTGTGGACTGAGGAGGGCGAGCAGGCTTTCACAAAGTTAAAGCAGTTGATAGCTTCTTCATCTGTACTTGCCTTACCTAACATGAAAAAGGATTTCATACAAACAGTGGATTGCAAAAATGGTTTTATGACATCTGTCCTGTTACAGGAGTATGGGGATAAATTAAGACCTGTTGCTTTCTATTCCTCCAGACTTGACCCAGTAAGCAGAGCCCTGCCCGGATGCCTGCAGGCGGTGGTGGCAGCGGCTATGGCAGTGCAGACCTCAGCTGCCTTAGTTTTGTTTAGGCCACTGACTCTTAGAGTGCCACATGCTGTCTCTTTGCTATTGCTGGAACACAAACATTCACACATGTCACCAGCAAGACACTTATCTTGCATAGCCACATTGTTAGGCCAGCCAAACTTGACCATTGAGAGATGTACGGCTTTGAATCCAGCTACGCTCCTTCCAACACCTGTAGAAGGGATTCCTCATGATTGTATGGCAATTACCGATGAATTAACCCTACCTCGCGCTGATTTGATTGACACACCTTTACCTGATGCAGACATTGTGATGTTTGTAGATGGTTCTGCAAGCAAACATGTAGATGGGATTAACAGAGTTGGTTATGCTGTAGTTACACTGCATGAAGTATTAGAGTCTGGAGCTTTGCCTTCTAATTTCTCTGCCCAGGCAGCAGAATTAGTTGCATTGTCAGCGGCGTGCAGGTTAGGGAAAGATAAGAAGGTCACGATCTGGACAGACAGTCAGTATGCCTTTTCCACTTTGTTTACCTTTGCACAGCAGTGGAGAAAAAAGCATATGCTGTGTGTGCCGTGACTCTGCTAGCAGAATCATGCATTCGGTGTGAGTCTGGATCGAATATGATGAAAAGTGACTAGTTTGAGTGGAATAACATTGAAATTGATAGAAACATATAAAAAAGCATATGCTGTGTGTGCCTTGACTCTGCTAATACAATCACGCATTAGGTGTGAGTCTGGATCGAATATGATGAAAAGTGACAAGTTTGTTTGGAATAACATTGAAATTGACAGAAACATATAAAAAAGCATATGCTGTGTGTGCCTTGACTCTGCTAATACAATCACGCATTCAGTGTGAGTCTGGATCGAATATGATGAAAAGTGACTAGTTTGAGTGGAATAACATTGAAATTGATAGAAACATATAAAAAAGCATATGCTGTGTGTGCCTTGACTCTGCTAATACAATCACGCATTCGGTGTGAGTCTGGATCGAATATGATGAAAAGTGACAAGTTTGTTTGGAATAACATTGAAATTGACAGAAACATATAAAAAAGCATATGCTGTGTGTGCCTTGACTCTGCTAATACAATCACGCATTCGGTGTGAGTCTGGATCGAATATGATGAAAAGTGACAAGTTTGAGTGGAATAACATTGAAATTGACAGAAACATATAAAAAAGCATATGCTGTGTGTGCCGTGAAGGAATCTGTAAACAACTAGAGGTGCCTCCCCAGGGCATCAAGGCCGTCAATATATACTAGTGACTTTCCTTTGTCTTGTCAGAATTCTCCATGGAGACTCTGCGTACTCTCCGTGTCTACAATATATGTTTGGTTTGGATTAAAGAGACGCTTGACTTTAACCAACCTCAGTCTATTTGGTAATTTTTACACATGAAAAGACACATTTCGTTGTGTGCCATGACTCTGCTAATACAATCAAGCATTAGGTGTGAGTCTGGATCGTATATGATGAAAAGTGACTAGTTTGAGTGGAATAAGATTGAAATTGATAGAAACATATAAAAAAGCATATGCTGTGTGTGCCGTGAGTCTGCTAGCAGAATCACGCATTCGGTGTGAGTCTGGATCAAATATGATGAAAAGTGACTAGTTTGAGTGGAATAACATTGGAATTGATAGAAACTGAAAAATTCATGTATTAGTTAAGTAGGTATGGTCATATGTATGTATATGTTTGGCGGCAGGGCCTTGAGGGGAACACTATTATAGACATATGGACATCATGGTCATCATGTGAACCGAGAGCTCTGTAAAGCTTTGTCTAGGTCTGTTAGAAGGAATCTGTAAACAACTAGAGGTGCCTCCCCAGGGCATCAAGGCCGTCAATATATACTAGTGACTTTCCTTTGTCTTGTCAGAATTCTCCACAGAGACTCTGCCTACTCTCCGTGTCTACAATATATGTTTGGTTTGGATTAAAGAGACGCTTGACTTCAGCTAACCTCAGTCTATTTGGTAATTTTTACCTATCATTTTGGTCCTTCGAGCCGGATTCCTGGATGTGTTTCTCGGCCCTCTTTCCAAGCCGGAGCGGAGTAGAGTGCACAACATAGGTTACAAAATCCTTTTCCTGCTACGTTCAGAGATAAAGGCGCTTGCGGGCTGGAGAGGGTCGGGAGCCCCACGGATTCCTTTGTGAGGTGAGAAGAACGGGGAAGAAATGACTAACTGTCTCATGCAAAGTTTGACTACTGATTGGGCGAGTGTAAATGTTGTTTGGAGACCTATGGGGCAAAACGGTGAGCCGCTCCTGTGGGACCGAGATAGAACACTCGGGCTCGGTCCACAGCTGAACCAAATGGCAGATACTCTTCGGGAAACATTTGGCCGGAGAAATGATTGGGCTGAAATTGATACTGTGGTACAAGAGGAGAAAGAGACAGTAGCACAATATGCTGCCAGGCTCACGGAAGCATTTAATGGACACAGTGGGCTGGAGCCGCGAATCGGAGATGGGGTTAATCCACGCTACGAGTCGCACTTAACATCCTGCCTTCTGAGGGGTTTAAAACCACAGATTGCAAATTGGATAAAAAAACATTTGGTCGGATGGGAAGGAGAGCAGAGAAGGGTTATTCTTGCACATGCTAAACACGCTGAAAAAGTTCTGGAAAATGTAGATAAGAAACATAAAAAAGTAGAGGTGTTTTATAATGACGGTGAGAATGATGATGGTTGCTTTTTCTCTTCTGAGTCCCGCAGGAAGGAAATTATTTGCTATCGCTGTGGGAAAAGAGGCCACATCGCCAGAGAATGCAGAAGTCTCATTCCAGCTGCGGACACCAGGCGGGGCGGAGGTCAAGGCGGTGGACGGGGCAGGAGAGGACGCGGGGGCCGTGGAGGCGGTCGTAGAGAGAAAAGAGAACATGATGACAGAGAGAAGGATGAGGAGCAGGACTTCTGACTAGCTTCCCCTGCAGAATCAGGTCATGCAATCACACACACACATACAG
>NW_024757917.1:0-32500 GCF_910596095.1 Thunnus maccoyii | reverse complement strand
GGCTTCCAAAAATCCATCTGAGGATAAAACACAGTCTGATCAGTGTATTGATCAGTGATCAGTATATTGATCAGTGATCAGTGTATTGATCCTACCTGCTGTGTAGACAGTGATGAAGTATTAACAGTGTATTGATCAGTGATCAGTGTATTGATCAGTGATCAGTGTATTGATCCCACCTGCTGTGTAGACAGTGATGAAGTATTAACAGTGTATTGATCAGTGATCAGTGTATTGATCAGTGATCAGTGTATTGGATCTACCTGCTGTGTAGACAGTGATGAAGAGGAGGGAGAAGCTCAGAAAGGATGAAGCCATGTTGCTCTGTTCTCTTGACAAACACTGACACAGTCTGGCTGCTCTAAAAACCAGAGGAGCTGATCACATGACCTGCTGATCAGCTGTTACCAGGCAGACTGTTCACACAAACGTCTGCTGCTGGAGAACCAACTCACAGTCACAGACATGAAGATAAACCAGTAAACCAGTAAACCAGTAAACCAGTGGTTCCCAGACTGGATCAGTAATATCACTGTTCATCTGTTGTAATAATGTTTCACCACATTTAACTGAAGTGTTACTAAATTCATATTTGAGTTATGAGGCTCTCTGCTCGCTGGTATAAGTGAAAACTTTATATTGATATAATATAATAAAATATAATGAAACTGTTAAAACCGATAAGCTTCTGCGTACGTATATATTGTTATATTGGAGTTTAAGAGGCTCTTTGAAGACAAAAACATTCCTTTGAATGGTTCTGTGGTCTAAAACAGTTATTGAAGCGCTGCTATAAACTATAATATAAAACATTATTAAAGTTGCATTAATAGATTCTGAACTACATGTTTTCAGCTGAACAGTAAACTCAATATCTGATATTGTCAGCTGATAGATTAGCTAATATAGCAAACATCCAGCAAACACAGAGCAACAATTCCAATAAATATCCAGATTCAATATTACTAATGTTAATGTTAAGAAACAAAGCCTCTAGATCATGGGTCTCAATCTCGCGGCCCGCTGATATTTTGTGGCCCCCACCTTGATATGAAAGTTTAATGTTGGTGCGAGTTTTATGTGAATGGCACGTTACTGTGTTGTGTGTGGAAGGTCCCTTTATTGCTTTAGCTGGAGCTGAATGAACCTGCCAATCACAGGAGTATATGGCTGTTTCACAACAACTATGCTATTTATACAGGAAGAATGTGCGCACCTCACGCTAGATTGTGTCGTTATTTTTGCCACACAGCTTTCAGTAAAATTCAAAGGTGAATTATTAAACCTTATTAAAGCATCATCTCTCTGTTAACGATCACTTCATTTTGTTTTGAAGCACATTGTAAAGTCCGTTTCAACACAAGCTCTATCAATAAATCATTTATCATTCTTCTGATGTTTAATAATGAAGACTGACACTTCACAGTGGTGACGGTTTGCAGAAAAATGTGATGAATCAGGTGTAAAGTTGTTTCAAACATCCACAGCAGCCGTGCGTAATTCTCACTGACGTCTGATGAGCAGAACGGACACAACTGTTGATGTGCAAACGGAGGTTTAAAGACCTTTACATCCATTTTTGGCTCACTGTGACAGTAAATGAAGCTTGTGTATGTGATTCCACAGTGTGTGACATTAAAACAACAGAACCAGGTGTATCTGCGTCTTTATAAGTCTGGCAGATAATAATGGATGTGCATATTTCTGTCACATAATGCCACGCTGTGAAGTGAATTAAAACTTAATATATATACGTTTTCATGAACACGCTTATGTTTATCTGACAGAGATCATAAATACAGAGTGCAACAAAACACCGTACAGCTGATGCTGCTGTGCCACACGTCATATTTGATTTGACAACGCCGCTAGCTTCGCAGCGCCCGCTACATCCATGGAGTTCTTATAGAAAATAAAAGCCAATAAATAATGCCTCCATGGCTGCATCCCATGGTTTGCAGCCATGGAGGTGCAAACCATAGGATAATGGTGTCCCACTGTCCCGGCGTCATGTTCTACACGTTTCCTCTGCAATGATGTGACATTCACGGACAAATTATTCAAAAAAATCTTTTGGGTGAATGAAATGTACTGAATCATTTGTGGGAAGAGATTTATTCCTCAAAACATTTTACTCCATAGTAAAAGCCTTGCACCATAAACATTATAAAGATATTTCTTTATGGTGACATTTGTTCCACTTGTTTCTATGACGACGTTTACAACAACAAAAGCACGGCGGGTGTTGAACAACCCGGTAGTAGTCTGCTATCCTAGCCTTCCTGATGCAGCCCAGCCTCACCCAGACTCCGCCTCCAGCGGCCCCCAGCTCATTTGAGTTTGAGTGTGTGTGTGTGTGTGTGTTTGTGTATGTGTGTGCATTTGTGTGTGCATGTGTGTGAGTGTGTATGTGTGTTTTGTGAGTGTGTGTGTTTTTGAGTGTGTGAGTGTGTATTTGTGTTTGTGCGTGTATGTGTGTGTCTCATAAAGACGAAGGAAAATCAGATTTTTTTTTTCAGCATATATTTTTGGGCCAAATAAAGGTCACGGTTTAGCCCAAAAAACAACATCCATCTAAATCAGTTATCAGTTGCATGGGATAGATATATAGATTGTGTGTGTGTGTATCTATATTTGCGTGTTGCAAGTTCAACCAAACAACAATTTTTTTCATCATTTGGGTTAACTCAATGAGAAAAAAGAGTGTATTCTATAAATGTGGGCCAGCTGGTGGGCTTATATTCAACATTTTGCACCTAATTTCCATCATACATCGACCACATCGAATGTGTGTAAAGAGCAGCTGGACACTCTGCCTAGCGGGTTGTAGCACTGCTTCCTGCACACATCTCCAATGCACTCATTCTAACGATGCACACGATACTGTATTCCTCAATATCAAATAATTAGAGAACCCCTTGGACTCAGGAGAGCAAAAAAGATTAAACTGTTCTGTTGAATTACAATTTGTTTCCTCCTTCCCTCAGATTCATTACATTTTTTTAAAATCTCAAATTAGTCTACTAAATTCCCTTGAATTATTAAATCCTTCAGATTATTAAATTGAGCCCTCCAACTACTCAAATGACTCACCTGCATTGCTACTACAAGTCAACATCATCTGAATAGTTTGATTCTCTCTAGCCACATCATGCCAACACTATTGCCTTTGACTCTTACACACCTCCTTCAGAAAACTGGGCATGTACATAATTCACAGAATATTGCTTAATTCACCTGTAAACTCAATTACACACCACATTGCTGAGACGTCTAGTCTCAGTTGGAGAGACTGTGCAGCCTTATGTACGTTGTTTCTTCGTTATCATGTAACACTTTGGGAATGTTTTATAAGTGACTCAGTGGGTGAAGATAATAAAACATACATCCAGTAAGTGAGATCATTAGAAACCATGAAAAAACCTGCACACTTTTATTGTGTAAACAATGTTTTGATCCCAAAAGGGATCTCTGTCAGGTCTCAAAGATATCGAGCACAAAACCACCCCTATACAGTATATAAGATCGGGACACACATCTGATCTGATTTGATCAATGCAATGTTTGTATATATCTAAGAACCTATGTTCAATGATAACTTCTGCTCTATTCTGTTTGTTGTAAAGCACTCTGGCACAAACCTGATTTGTTTTTTTAAAGCACTCTATAAATGAATTTGACCTTGACCATGACCTTGGTAACTTATCACATTACAGGAACATTTTATAAGAAATGTTCTGTCATCTCAGGCCTCAATAAATCCCTCACAGAGATGCATTGAGGATGTTCTTCCTTTGTTAACATATACTATTATTTATTGCTATTTTATAAAAAGAACATTCTATAATCCATTATCTCCACAACATCCCCAAAATATCCTCAGAATGTTGCAGAGAAAACATTCTACTTTTGTTCACATATCACATTAAAGGAACGTTTTATGAAAAATGTTCTGCCATCTGAGGCCTCAATACTCAATACTAATATAATTTATTTATCCTGTTATCAGACAAGTTGAACATCTTTGCGCCGGGTGTAAGATAGAGCCCATAATCTTTTGTTCATATATTACACAGTTTATTCAATTTTATGACAGTTGTTTGCTAATTTTGATGCATAATTTAGTTGCATTTTGTCACATGGTTCTTTAATTTGCAAGCAACACTTACCTTTGTTTGTCACCTTACTGAGATCCTTTGGCAAAAGGTTATCAAAAGAAATTATCTACAGAGAAAGAATTCGCTTCCAGCAAATGATAACAAATCCAATCTAAGGAGATTTTTTGAGAATATTAAATTCAAATCCCCCTTCTTCCATTTCTCCTGTTGGTTTCTTCCACTTCCTGTGGCCAATCCTTAAAATGCTCTCTCTCAGGCTTCAGGTTCTTTATGTTTGGATATATTTAAATGTGTTAGATGTTTAATATTGTTGTTGGTCAAGTTTCCCCTTGTGTCTGTGTAGGACTAGTCTATGTGTGTGTGTATTTTTTATGTGGTTGGGAACTGCCTCTCAGGCTTCTTCCTGGTCAGCTGAAGTCTTGGGAATCAGTAAAACACAGGTTAGATCTGTTTGGTTATGTTGTGTTAAGTTGAAGCTTTAATTTCTTTATTGCTTAGATTACCTGCTCTGAGTTTGGGCCCTAATTTTTCTAATTTCTTATGTTTCATCTATTTTTGTCACTTATTATCAAATTTTTCAAAGTTATTAAAGTTATTATTTTGTGTCTGTAGCTTCAGTACCAGCATCAGTCCAGAGGGATGTTCCATCAACGCAGCGACAGGAAGTCTGGCTAGAATTAACGCCGACTTTCACTTGAGGCTCAAGTCGTTCCACTAACACAGTTTAGCTGCATCTAGTCAACGCTCAGTCTATCCAGACTGGAATAAACCTGCAGTGTGCACGTTCACGGAGGACATAAACAGCCCAGAACAGTCGATTGTAGAAAAGATGATACTGTGTTGCAAAAAGAAGAGAAAACTAGAGCGGCAGAACAAACCTGCTGATGAAACTATATGAAGAATATAAAGGAGTTTTCACCAAAAAGGGCAAAACTGCTGCAATTAACAAGGTGAAGGAGATGAGACGGCACAAAAGTGATGACAGATGAAATGCAAACCTGTAGGCAGGTAGTGATGCTCTAAAGGTTAGAGGAGTGAAGTTAATACCAGGAGGTTGATGGTTGAATCCCTGCATCCGGCTTGATGAGTCTGCATGATGAAAGTGAAGAGCAGAGCTCGTCCCTGTTCATGGTTTTATCTTTATTTGTTAATAAATGAGCATTCAGATCAGTGACTGTGGTTATATTATCACCAGGCAACATAATATCAGATGTATATTTATAATTATGGTGTCGGCAACTTAAAAGAACTTTCCAACATTATCATCAAGTCTTTGACACATTTTCTCTTTCACAGGATCCATTTACAAGCATCACTGAACGTTAAACATTAACTGTAAACTGGAGGATATAAGTACAGTAGAAGCCGCTAATAATGATCACGTCTGTCCGGGTCAAATATCACTATAAGCAGATGATTATTATAACCTTTTCTTTCTCTTTATTTCTCATGCAGAATACCATCTAACTCACATTTGTATATTTATGAATATAAAGATACAGATTTTAATGACTGTTTCTAAATACAGTAAAGCTGTTTCAAATGCAGCGTGCACATTTTTGAAGCGGTGAAATTTACTTAAACCCCCCCCCCCCCCCCCTTTATTGTCAGAGGCTTCGAGGAGACGACGTTTGTCACTGAGAGAAAATGATTTTCCGTCTCCGTCATGATGTCAGTGTTCACGCAGCAGCAGTTGTTTATCATGGGAGTAAAGTACAAAAATAGATTTACGTGGTTTAAAATGTTTTCCACATGTTGTCATGTATGCAGAGACCCAAAATGATCACTGTAGGTGGACTACTTGATTTCTATAGGTCACTTATTTAAACAGCATAAATGTTGTATATGAATGATTCTGTCTCACTGCTTTTTGATCCATATAAACAGCTGATCACTGTAACTGTGATCACTATAAGCAGTTAATACTGTAAACATTTAAACACAGCAGAAGGATTCATGGTTTGGATTTTATTTAATTTTTTTTGTCTTCACAGCTTGAACAAAATCAGTGAATGAATAAATTAATAACTTCAAAATAACGCTGGCACACTTTTATTTCTTAAATTATAAACGCTAAACTTTTAAATAAAAGTGATGCGAGTGTGAAAAGACACTTGATGGAAGCGTGTTTTAAAGTCTGTCGGACGTTCTTTGACATGCAGCTGAGTAAAGTTTGACCTTTAACCTGCCACAGAGCAGCTAGTTCTGCTGACTGAGTTACCATGGTTACCATGGTTACTGAGCTGGGACTCATATAAACCGCAGTGATGGAACGAACTGTCACTTAAATGAGTGAAGCTTATTGAAATGAGTCAGACTCTCCCGTCAGCCAGCTTGCTGGAACAACCCCCAGAAATGTCTGATTGTTAGAAAGAAAACTCCAGAAGGAGCTTCAGAGGAAACCAGCTCATTATGCAGCGTTGAACTGTCAGATACATTAAAGATGATTTAAGCTCTATTCATCCAGGAAGTCCCTTTCAAAAGGGTCCAAGACGGCAACATAAACTGCTTTAATGCAACAATCAGATATAAAATGAAAGACAAGAAAAAAATTATTTCACACAGATCAGAGTTCATCACCTTATTGATGTTGATTGCATATCTTAAACAGCTCATAATACTGTATTATCCCACTAGAACACTGCGCTCCCAGTATGCAGCTTACTGGTGGTCCCTACAGTCTTTAAAAGTAGAATGGGAGGCAGAGCCTTCAGCTATCAGGCTCCTCTCCTGTGGAACCATCTTCCAGATTGGGTCCGGGGTGCAGACACCCTCTCTATGTTTAAGAGTAGGCTTCAAACTTTCCTTTTTGATAAAGCTTATAGTTAGGGCCGACCAGGCTCGCCTTGGATCAGCCCTTAGTTATGCTGCTATAGGCCTAGACTGCTGGGGGACTTCCCATGATGCACTGAGCTCCTCTCTCCTCCTCCTCCTCTCCATCTGTATGCATTCATGTAACATCAATGCATGTCACTAACTTTGCTTCTTCCCCGGAGTTTTTTGTGCTTTCTCATCTCACAGGAAACCCTGAGTCCTGGGCCGAACCTTCGCGGTCCTTCACAGTCCTGATGGCATCCTTCCCTGGCTGTTGCTGCTTGTGCTTGTTGTTGTTTGTTGTTGTCTTGTTTTTCTTCTGCCCCCCCTCCCCCTTTCCCTCTCTCTTTCTCTCTCTCAACCCAACCGGTCAAAGCAGATGGCCGCCCACCAAGAGCCGGGGTCTGCTTGAGGTTTCTACCCGTTAAAGGGGAGTTTTTCCTTACCGCTGTCGCCAAGTGCTGCTCATGGGGGAACTGTTGGGTCTCTGTAAATTAAAGAGTACGGTCTTGACCTGCTCTATGTGAAAAGTGCCTTGAGATGACTTCTGTTGTGATATGGCGCTATATAAATAAAAATTGATTGATTGATTGATTGATACTGATGACATCATCAGCTCCAGCCAATCAGCTGCACTCGTTTCCTTTGACAAGGAAGAAGGTTCCAGCCGCCACACCGAGCAGACCGACGGTCAGACCCAGTCCACAAAACACTGCAGGTCCAACACCTGGCTGCTGCACCTCCACATCTGCAGGAGAAAATATAAAATATATATTAAATAAAACCACAATATAAAGAGTAGAAGCTGGTTTCAAATATCACACATTGCTCTCTGTTGCTGTGGTTTAAATGTTGGACTTTATAAAGCATCGCAGTGATCATGTTGGTCACTGTATATACAGATGTTCTCTGTCAGTAATCCACATCAGCACTGCCGTTACAGTTTGTGTGTTGGCAGTAAGGTTTAGTGTTAGTTAGTAAGCTGGATGTGAAATTAACCCTCAGAGACATAAACTCCATTTAAAACTTTAACTTAATGAAGTTACAAGGTTCACTCTGTTTGTGTTCAACTTGGCTCAGCGGTCTGCAGACTGATAAATGTAGTAACTGAAAAAACCTTGTCATTTGGGCCTATAGGTCTTCAGGTACACAATATCTTTTAGTCTCAAAATTAGCCAAACAACTCAAAAAATAAA
This sequence comes from Thunnus maccoyii, assembly GCF_910596095.1. Classification (NCBI taxonomy): domain Eukaryota; kingdom Metazoa; phylum Chordata; class Actinopteri; order Scombriformes; family Scombridae; genus Thunnus; species Thunnus maccoyii. The sequence continues at coordinate 24,372 of NW_024757917.1, read as the reverse complement.
AGACTGTACTTCAAAGTTGAAGAAAAACACTCAGTCAGAGTTCAGTGCAATATTAGATTTACTGTGCAAATAGCATAATACAGTAAACCCAGGCTTGGTTCATGAAGCAGAAACCTAAAACAGAACAAGAAACCATCACCTTATATACCCTGGAGAGAGCTTCCCAATGTGAACCCTCTCCAGGGTTCCTCCCATGTCACAAAGTCCAGGTGTCTTCCACCATTAAAACTTTTTGCCACCAATTTTTGATACATCACCAGTGCTGATCTCAGTGGAAAGTCCCTGGCATTGATTCAACATCATCTTCTTCTTCATCATTATTTATCAATTTGCTTTTCACATTCAAAAAGTAAAAGAGGCTTACGTACCTTTATCGATTACAGACATTAGTTTATAATGAAACATTAACACAAAACAGCTTTTTAACATTAAGACAAGTTACTTCACCTCTTTTTTCCATCTCTGCTTCACCCTGATCAACATCATGCTCCTGTGGGCAATTAGGCAAGTCCCTTATCTTCTTATTGAAATGTTTATGACATCCTGCTTAGGACAGCAACTTATTTTTTCTGGTGGGCTTATATGGTGTGGTATAATTTTAATAGACTTGTGATGTGCTGAGAGAAAGGGAAAGACAAAATGCACTGCAAATGATTACTGTCAAGATGAAAAGCATTAAGTAGAAGTGTGTTGAATTATCATGATATTGTATGTATACCTCACAGAAACTTGTGATTGATATATGGGCACAAAGTATGTTAAAGATAATCTCACTCAGTGCCCCGGATAAAATTGTAAGTGTGTTTGTATTAAACTCATTGTTTTTTAAAAATAACCTCAGGATTGAGAAATAAGGGTGTAAAGTGGCAAGAATAACTTTAAAAAATAAAGCCAGAAGAAGAATTGGAAATAATGGTGTAAAATGACCCTGAACATGACTGGATAGAACAGGATATGCCCAGGCATGTCCAGTTCAGCCCAAAACCTATTTTTGGGACTTTTGCACCTGCAACAGGTGATGTAAAGAGATTATAATGGTGTAATTGGCTAGTATGAAGAGGTTGGACAATAGGCGTGTCCTATATAAGGCAAAAGGTATAAAATCTGAGGTGCAGTCCCAGCTCTCCAGAGCATATGTGGTGAGCCTTGTGTGCACTGTATATTGCTCTCCTTTTTTGCCGGCATTAAAGTACATGTTGCTGCTCAGAACTCTGACTCCTGATGATTCTTTTTTATTTTTTGAACATCAAAGAGAAGTTTTGTCCTTGAGCTGATCTGAAACTTTTTTCAACTGAGATCCAAAGATTAGACATGATAATGGCTTATATCAGCAATCTATTCTCTCTTCCAGCATCTTCACCCCTGCCACCATCAGGCTCTGGCAGGTACCTGAGTCCACTCATGCTTACAATATCGGCCAAACATCTACTGTACAGTCCACAATGCCTCTAAATCTTCATGACCTGCTCGTGACCTTTTTGTAAGAGACACAGACTTCATACACCGACATTACCTCTCCACCTGATACACAGACACATGTATTATGTTAGGATTAAATGTAGTATATGCATATTCCATGTTAATCACTTAAAAGGAACCTTGAACATGAAGACTTGTAGGCTTTATTATATTAACGTTGGCATCAACTATAAAAATGTGATATAAAAAATACTTTAATGGGTTAATTTCATCTTATCCTGGATGCAAAACAATTACCAAATATTATTTACACAAAGAGCCATAAGATATCCAACATGTGTCCATGACGCATGTGTTTTGTTTTCAGTAACAACAAATGGTTTGGGCAGTTATCTCACTGATTAGCTGTAGTTTGGTCAGTAATCTCTCTGATTAGCTGTAGTTTGGTCAGTTATCTAACTGATTAGCTGTAGTTTGGTCAGTTATCTCTCTGATTAGCTGTAGTTTGGTCAGTTATCTAACTGATTAGCTGTAGTTTGGTCAGTTATCTCTCTGATTAGCTGTAGTTTGGTCAGTTATCTCTCTGATTAGCTGTAGTTTGGTCAGTTATCTAACTGATTAGCTGTAGTTTGGTCAGTTATCTCTCTGATTAGCTGTAGTTTGGTCAGTTATCTCTCTGATTAGCTGTAGTTTGGTCAGTTATCTCTCTGATTAGCTGTAGTTTGGGCAGTTATCTAACTGATTAGCTGTAGTTTGGTCAGTTATTTAACTGTAGATGTAAATAGTTTCTCACCCCACATCCTGGTCAGTGGTTCGGTCGCTGGGTGAGTCACTCTACAGCTGTAGATGTCTCCCTGCTGTGGGATGAACTCCAGTCTGGAGGTCTGTCTGTAGGAACCATCTTTGTTGGGGTAGGGAACATTGATGCTGGTTCCTTCAGTCATGTTCTCTCCGTTCTTGGTCCAGTAGACTTTAACAGGAGCAGGGTAGAAACCGGTCACATGACAGATCAGCGTGTTCTGGACTCCGAGCTCCATCTTGTCTTTCGGGTAGACAATCGGACTTGAAGGAGGATCTGTTGAGCAACAGAGTTCAGTACAATATAGATGCATTAACTACAGTCATGTATTATAGTCTTCATCTCTTCACAGAGGGTCAATATTTTACAGTCGAAAACTATCTCTTACTGACTGTATAATAAATAAAAAACTTACATTTAAGCACATTCTTTAACATAAATCAAGAGAATACTACATACAGTAAATATTCACTTTCAATCTTTGCATATAAATGCAGGGTATCCCCGGGTTTAGTTCGACACTTAAAGGAAAATTCTAATATTTACAACCTCAGTTTTCTTCTTATTTTCATAATTTTGTGTTTCGTCCTTTTGGTTTTGATATTTTATTCACCAACTTCATGGCGGTGCTCTGGAGATGCAGCAATAACAAACCTGAACCTAAATCTGATCACTGAGTTGACTAAATCCCTGAAGGATGATCAGAATTAGTTCAATCAATTCTCAAAGTCAGATTTCCTGCAGGTTTCTGCCTGTTTTTCAGGTGCAGATGTTACGCGTTTTGCTCCAAACACGTTTTATTAATCAAACAGAGTTTGTGAGTCACTTGTGTGAGTTTTTGTAAGTTTGTGTCTCTCTGTTCACTGCAGATGCATTTAAAGGAGGATCAGTTTATTAATACAAAGACACAAACAAAGCTTGATCATGTATTTCTCTGGATTTACTAACATCGAGCAGTTAGTGAATGTCAGTTTTACTGGAAGGATTTCAGCCTTTAAAGATCAGATGTAATCAGAACACAGGAGGGATTTACAAGAGTCACAAGTGACCTTTATATATATCTGATAATTAAAAACAAATGAAGCAATGAAGCTTTTATTAATGAACACAATAAGTGATTACAGTCAAACAGACGGGGAGTTCTGGTTTGAGTTCATCAAATTTAAATGTGAACTTGACTGAATGACATTTAAAATCACTACAGTAAACTTTTCTTTCTTCTGTTCAGATATTTAAATGTGTATTTGGCTGAATTTTCCTCAGTATTAACATCCATATAAACACACCTGCTGCTGCTCCGACTCTCAATCAAATGAAGTCTATTGGCATGAATGTTAAAGTTACATTGTTGGAAATGCTAAACTACATATTATTGAAATAGTAAATTTTAACAAGAAAAATGTGATAAATAATCACAAGATAAAGACTAAACAGTAGAATCCATTAGAACATAGAATGATTGAACACAGTAGAATAAATGAGGAGACTTTTCTCCAGTGTCATCTCGTCCACCCAGTCATCTCTTGTTCTTCAGCCACGCCAGGAGCGCTCAGCCACCAGCCTCCCTCTGACATACCGCCCCTCTACAGTTTTCCTGCCCCTTACCAACACCAGCCCCCCTCCCTTCTACCCTCCATAACTAAGGTTGCTTATTAAACCATCTCATCTCATCCATCCCTCTGTTTGCTGTGTCTGCTTTTGGGTCTAAAACACCCCAGCCTTAACAGTTTTATCGCCTGTGATTATAAAATATGAAGTTGCTCATTTAATTTTATATTTCCAAGAATATGTGGCTGAAGATATTTGATATGAAATCATCTTTATTAAAACAGTCTTGCTCAATTAATATTGAGCTACATCATCCAGTAAAGCACTCCAACATTGTGTGTGTGTGTCGTAGAGTTAAACCAAATATCCAATATCATTGGAAAGGTCTCTAGGAGAGTAACATATGTCAGTATGAAGATTCTCCATGGTTCTTACTTTGAAATACTGACCTTTGAACCTTGACCTCAGTGCATATTGGAAGGCTTATAATTCAGTAATGAAAGGGGCTTCAGACATGGGACCAACTGTTAAAGACAGCTCTGGACCTCAGTTATAATGTGAGTAGAGTCAACAACTGGGGTTGCTGTCAGATATGAGTAAAATATGGTTAAAATTAATTTCCACCCATTCAACATTTAGATATTTGATTTTTTTTTGTTTTTATTGAGAATTTCACATTTTATATGGAAATTAAAATAAGAATAATGAGTTCAACTTAGTTATGCAGCACATCTTCCAAATTCTATTATGTGGTACACATAGTGTAACGGACTACTTTACAACATATCAGAGGTATGTTGGCAGAGCAAAGTAGTGCATTTAACTTGTGTTACAACATACAGTCTACAATTCACGAAACACATGCAGCCTGTAATTCACTTCTTCCATCCACTTACGCATTTCTGGTATATACAGATAAGCATTGGTGGGTGACCAAGTAGGTAACCATATGCATACAAGCAAATGCAAATACACACACACACACACACACACACACACACACACACACACACACACGAATACTAGTAACCTCATATACGTGTACACATGAGCACCTTATAATCTACAGGAGGATTGCAGAGTCGATATAAAAAATAGAGGTGAAGCAGTATAGGTTCATATTTCTAGGAAGTCAATCCAGCTTTGCCATGTTTTTAGAAATCTCTGTGGATTACCTTTTACATCATATGTGACCTTTTCTAAGGGCATACAGTAGTTGAGTTCATTTACCCAGTGTGAGTAGTTAGAGGGATCCTCAGCGATCCATTTGGACAAAACACATTTTTTTGCTGCTGTCATGGCCAACCCAAAGAAATCAGCTGAGTCTCCAAGAAGTTCTATTAAAGGTATTAAACTAAGTTCCATATTTAAGACTTTCTTGAGTGTATGTTCTATGGCCTCCCACCATTGTTCTATCCCAATCTCAGTTTTACACCTGGTGCAGTATGGAGATGTATTGACCTTGAAACAGCTAATCTTTTTAGGATTGTAATAGAATCTGTGGATAATTTTAAAATTACAAATTTACAAAATTAGCTTTCATTGATAAAACCTTTTTCCTGAATCTGTAAGCAATAGGGACCAGTGATCATCATCTATCATAATTCCAAGATCTCTCTCCCATTTCTCTTTGACCAAGTTTGTGTTATCCTTATTATTTGCCATTAATAGGTCATAAATCATTGAAATATGACTTATGACATATTAATTTTTGGGGTTAGCCATGATTCAAGTTAGGAAAGCTTTGGTCTTCTCAAGGACCCACCCAGTTACTGACCATATAAAATGTTGCAGTTGTAAATATCTATAAAAACGTGTGGTTGGTATTTGGTAGGAGTCTTTCAATTGCTGAAATAACATTAGTGTGACACCATCATACAGGCCATCAAACTAAATTGTATTTTTCTGGGCCCATACATGCATCATCATAGACAAACTGGAAATAAAAGTGCTAACTTAAGATAAAATCTCAGGACTAAATGTTGAGTAATGTAGTGGCTATAGTTAAAAAAAATAATAACAAATAAGAAAAAACAAACAGCTTCTGTTCTCCCAAGTCCAACTGACAGAAAAAAGTCCTGCAGGTATGAAACAAACTTAATATTGAAATACTCTAGTGTGAAATTCCTGCTGAGTGTCCATGAACATGAATCTATAGATTAAATTTTGTGAATATTTCAAGAACTGCTGTATGTCTGGGTTGAATTTTGTGTTTATTAGTGAAAGGACACATTTCTGGGCCCTATTTTAACGATCTAAAGCACACGGTCTAAAGTGCATGGTGCAATTGCATTGAAGGTGAGTCCAAATCCACTTTTGCTATTTTAACGGCAGAAAAATGTTCGCTGCGCCAGGCGCATGGTTGAAAGGGGTTGTCCATAGTCTCCTAATTAATCATGGGTGTGTTTTCAGCGTATTATGCAATAAACCAATCACAGTGTCATCTCTCATTCCCTTGAAGAGCCAGGTGCGTTTGCACTTTGGCGGATTGCTATTATGACGGCACATTTGCCAAATAGTAAGAAGGAAGCTTCTCTGCAGAGGAAACGGATCTGCTTGTGCACAAAGGGAAAGCGCGCGATCCATAACGAGCACACTGCTGCTCCTGGACCCTCCCGGGGCCCCAGACCACCAGTTTAACATCCTGTTCATTAATTTGTTGCAAATTTATCTTCATTTAGTTTTTGAAAAGGTTTATTTTTTTAATTACAGCTTTAGTTTCTTTAAAATTGTTTCATTCAGTCATGGAGTAACAGGTCAGATCAGCAGGTTTTAATTGCTGAAAGTATATAAACCTGATCACTGTAATCTCAGAAATGTTAAAGAATATTTGTTAAATATTGTTCAAAAATTAAATCATTAATTTTAATCATGTAAAGAATCATCAACACAGTTATCAGGACTTGATGAGCTCTCCAAGGTTCTGATCCTGCTGCTGGCAGCAGCTGGAAGCTGCAGATTTATTTCCTTCGTTAGTTTGATCATTGTTTTCACCTCATTTATTTCCTCATGTCATCATGTGCTGATGCAGCAGGAAAGTCGATCTGTGTCTGATCCGTTGTTTAAATACCTATGTGTATTGCCACGATTTGGTCAAATAATTAAACAATTTAATCCGTCATTAGTTAATTCTGATTAAATTGCGATTAGCTCATTCTGATAAATATTATGACTGAGCATTATGACATGTATTTTTTCAAATATATTAATATATACAATAATAATCTTTCGCATTGTAATCCTTTTATTTGTTACCTTTTGCATGTTTGTGCGCTGCTGTGCATCCTGTGTGTGTAACAAGCAGAGTGTATGCGTGTTGTGCAGCCGCCTGTGTAGCTGCATATTACTGTCTTGATAATGTGCTCTTAAAATAACAGTGAAACATTGAGCCGTTGACTTCAGACCAGGTTTTTGTTGGTCAATAGTACAATCGCTCTCTGCTGCCTCAAGAAAGCAATGCACCAACAATGCGCCTGACCACGCCTTACTTTAAGACCAACACGCCCATGGACGCACTGATGGGTGCAAGTGCCTTTGCTATGTTAACAACGTGGGCGCTGGATGGGAAAATGATGACTGCATCGGTCTTGCAAAGACACTTGCGCTGCGTTTAGTGCTGCTCTGCGCCGGGCGTAAGATAGGACCCTTTGAGTTTTCTCAACTTCAATATTTGACTTAAATGACTGATTGAGTGATTGTAACTCAAAATGCTGAGCAAAAGGTTGATTTTACTGCAGATATATACAACAAATAATTCGTTCTGTGTATTGAGCTGAAATTCTTACTTAATTTATCAGCATTAAAGTTAATTTCACTAAAACAAATTTTTTGTTTCTTAATTATTGATTACTTCTACAATCAGTTGCCTCAAATTAAAATGTCAACTTATCCAGATTAGTATCTGATGATTCACACTGAATATTTTTTATTTAAGCAGAGTTTTCTGCAGTAATGTGCAGTAGGAAGTGTTCAGACAACACAGAATCAGTGTTATTAAAATAAATTTCCACCTGGAAATAAACAAGAAAAAGATTTTACTCTGAGCTGAGGATGAATCATACATGAATAATATTTAAATTACTGTTCAAAGAACAATATTTATCAGGTAACAATCTAATATTATCCATCTAAGCATTTCTTTTGAGAAAACATATTTTTGGCAGAACATCAGTAGGATATAAATGTAATTTCTAGAAGACAAGGTTGATTATTAAGATGTTGACATGGCTGATCAAATATGTTAAAACATTTATTTTTATTCAATTCAGAATTGTTTCTTTTAATTCAGGAATCTTAAATATTTTTTCATTATTTAAAGTCTTTTTTTTCTGAGTGCAGAACTCAATAAATCAACTGGATGGATTAATGGATTCAAAACAGATTAATCTGAAAAATATAAATACGTTTTTATAAATATTTATAAATATCTGTTTCTTCATATGATGACTTACAGTTAATAATGATTATAAACTCAAACTGAAAGTTAAATGCAGTAAGAGATGGTTCGTATCACAAATCTGAATTTCTTTGATCAGATTTAATTTAAAAGAGAAATCATGTCAGCTGGACCTGACAGGTCATGTGATGTAAAGTGTGATTGATTTCTCTTACCGAGCTGCAGTGGTAGGTTCTTAAAGTTGTCTAGATTTAGTTTCAGGTTCCTTCTGCAGGTTCCCAGTTCACGCTGAGAGAACTGAAAAATGTCCCCTATGTAGCTGAAAGGATTTATAAAGTCAGGTGCAGGGTAAACTCCTCTCTTGTTGTTAAAGTCTGAGTAATACTTCTCTTCACCGTCAAGTCCATACATGAACTCTCCATTTGACTCTCCGGAGTCTGAACAGCCGGCGATACGAATATCTTCATGCAGATCTGAAGAGAAAACAGAAAACACTGATGTTTAACCTGTTGACTGTCTGTCTGTGTATCAGAGCTGAAATTAGTTTAAAGAGTCAAACACTTACTGTCTGCTGGGACACAGAGGACACAAGAGAGGATGAGGAGCAGCTCTGACACCTTCATCACCTTCATCATCTTCATCAGCAGCAGCTGTGTGGACCTGACAGACTCTGAAACACTCTGAGCAACTGGCAGAAAGTTGGCAGCAACTGAGCTCTTACACACAGCTCAGCCAATCACAGAGCAGAGATCACATGATGTCATCAGTGAGCAGGTAGACTCAGTCAGCTGCTGATGGACTTGTTATAAAATCAATAAAACTTTAAAACAGTGAAGTTTTAGTGAATGTGAGGTTTTATTGCAACAGTGAAAGTGAAAGTCAGCTGATGTGAAGTCATGTTAGTTTTTATAAAAACTTTTCTGCTGAACAGTGTTCAATATAAAACACCTCAGTACACCATCATCATCATCATCATCATCACTACAACTTCAGTAATAAACATAAAGTAGATTTATCACCTTTCTGACAACATAAATATCTATATGTGTATGTACATATGTGTGTGTTTGACATCAGGCAGGCTGCAGGCCGTTAGTGTCTGTTGTTCAGGCTGGTGGTCTGGTGGAGAAAGCTGTCCTGGAGCCTGCTGGTCTGGGCCTCGAGGCTGTGGTACAGCTTTCCAGCAGCTGAAACAGTTGATGGTGGAGGAGTCTAATCATCCTACCAGTTTCCTGACACACCACCTGCTGTATATATCCTGGATGGAGGGAAGCTCATTTCCACTGTTATGCTGCTCGTGCTCATCCCAGTGATGTGGACGCTGCTGACTCTCCACAGCAGACCTGGTCCAGCTGTCATCTTTCACTTGCAGACAAGTGAAAGATGAAGCTTTAAACAAAATTTAAAAGAACATTCAGAGAGACGAGTGGATCTCGTCCTGCAGATTTCTTCAGTTTGTCTCCTTCATCCGATCATTTATTAAATGTAAAGTTCAGTAGAAAAACTTTCAGTGCTTTAAAATAACCTCAGAGTCAGTGTGAGGATGAGACTGGGCAGCTTCATCACTCTGACCTTTATATTCAGCTCCGTTAATAACAGCACTTATATGTATTTACATCTTTTGTTACTGTTACTGTGTTTGTTTCAACTTCAGTCTGTGAATCAGATTCACATCAGAGTCATGTGATCAGACTGTTTGTGTTCCTCTAAACCATCTGGGGGCTGCAGACCGACCCTTCTCACAGCGTCTCTGGAAAGTCCTGACTCTTTACTTTCATTGTCAGCAGCCAATCAGAAAACCAGCTGCTGATGAGTCATTGGTTGTTATAGCAGAGTGTTGGACAGCAGAGGACCTGCAGAGGAGACAGTTACACTGATGTCTCATATCATAGATTTATAAATAAACCTGTTACAGCTGTGTGATGCTGAGACAACAGACACGAAGAGGAACTCTGTCATTGACCTCAAACTGATGTCTCATATTACACTGCTGCTCAACAGTTTATGAACCCTTTTCTCTATTTCTGCATAAATATGATCAGATTTTCACACAACTTCTAAAACTAGATAAAGAGAGTCCAATTAAACAAATGAGACAAAAACATTAAACTTATTCATTTATTTATTGAGGAAATCTTACATATTTGTGTGAGTAAAATATGTGAACCATTGCTTTCAGGTCTGACCCTGTTTTGTAGCAAAAACTTCCACTAAACGTTTGCGATAACTGTTTATTAGCCCTGCACATCAGCTCAGAGGAGTTTTGTTCAATTGTATTCATTTTCTGCCTACAGATGGTGTAAAAATGTAACTAGCTAGTAGTGAGCTGTTGTTGCTAGCTGGTGATTGTAGATTGCACTGAACTGTGATGTGTGGTGGAAATCTGAAAATAAAAATCTGACAATGACCAAGTTGTCTTTTTGTCTTTTAATGAAAAACCTTGCAAGGGATCAGCATACAGTCACAACAGAGATTAATTGCAGACTGATGTTGGTTACGAAGTTTACATGCATTTTATAGACAAGGAGTGAGGGAGGCAATGTGTGGCACAGTGTCAGGTGTCATCAAAGCTGTCAGCCTGTTGAGAGGAACTTATTGCATGTTTAAAGCAAAGCTAACCCTTACACTGTACAAGACAAACACAAGAAAACTAATAATGAGCACACGTGCTAGGTGGCTACATGTCCAAGGTTTTACAATGTGAGTTCATCCAAAATGCACAGTATGAAATGTAGTACAGAGAATGAAGTGTGGTTTTCCTATTACAGATGTTGTTGGTTGGTGATGGTTTATTTTAGTTCATTCAGCATTCATCTGAATGTGTCAAGGTACAGCCATGGTATCCTCAGTATTACAGGTTCCCTCTGCTTCCATCGGGTAAACTCAGCTGTCTGTATTCCTGCAGCAGAGATGTTGCAGCCGTCAATCGTCAGCCATCAGCCCAGGGATTGGTACATGATCTCACCATCATACAGAAGTGCTTCTGTCAGCAACACAGGCACAGTTCATCCATGTGTGGCGGTGGCATCATTTACTGCTCCTCAGACTGCAGCAGAAAGGTCTGCTGCCTTGAGCTTCAGAAATGCTTGATGTGAAAATGTAGTTTGTGTGGATGCTACCACACTACTTGATCAATAAAAGAGCTTCGCTAATAAAAACAGTTTGATTCAGAAAACAGCATTGCTGCTGAAAATGGAGTTAAACTACTGTAGTAGCGACACTAATGTCCAACACTGCTGCTACCACCACGTTCCAGATGGGAGTCAGGCCGTATTCAGATAAAAATCAGGCGGTGCAATGAAAATACCAGTCCTCTCATTCATTTGAATGGGGGTAGTATGTTTTGGCTGCAGGTGTTTTGGCTGCTGTGGTGCCACACCGGACTGCAGCCAGAAAGTTGAGCCAGAGTCAACTTTTGGAGAAACACAACCCGACATCACTGCGGCTGAAGGCTGCAGTGACCAATCACAGCTGGAGATCAGACTGATCAGAGCTGTTAACTCTGCCATGAGGGAGTAAAAAGATGTTACTAGGAGGAGGGGAGGACATTTCTCTTTGTTTGAAAACGTTAAAAGTAAAGTTAAACTTTGCTGTCAACTTCCTGACTCATTTTAGAAAAGACGAGAAACAGAGAGAGAGCAGCTGTGGGTGAGCAAGCTAGAGAGTGAATGAAGAGAGGGAGTGCTGGTAGCAAGAAAGCCGGTGAATCAGATCCATAAAAGTTATTTTCTGATTGTTTCACAACGGTTACATTTTAGATCACAAATAAACAGCCCCACACATCTGCTCAACCCTGCGGTGGTTGGCCGCACTGCCTGATTTGATCTGAATACGACCTAAGATTCTTATACTGCAATGACCGAACATAATGCTCCTCATTGAAGTCAAAACAATTATGTTTTGGTCTCATCCATCCACAGAACATTTTTCCAGCAGTCTTCTGTTAGGGCTGTTAGGGTTAGGGGTTAGGGTTAGGGTTAGGTATGGGGGTAAAACGAGGTTTGTCCCACTGGACAAAACAGGACAAACGTGAATAACTTTTGATAGGGAGGTCGTAGAGACTTGGAACCAAGCTCCATCCCCACTAATTCAGGTACGGCCTTTCCAACAGTGCCACCCACGAGCTTCCGGTCCTGAGATACGTCATTTCCGGTTTTTGAAATGGCCGTATCTCAGGAATGGAAGGTCGTAGAGACATGGGTCCAAGACTGGCGCGTTCAGAGCCCCCGAATTAGGTCTGACGCCACCCACTCCCGAGTCTCTACGACTTTTGGTTCCCGAGTTATAGAGCAAAATGTCCTCCCCATTGGAAATGAATGGGATGAAAATTTCAGCAAGTGTGGAGGCCAAAATCGAGCACGCAGAAAGTATTTAGGAGCCCGTTTCAGGTCATTTGGAGTCTATTCGTACCACTCATGGAGTGACTTTTCGAAAAATCTTGACACACATGAGATATGAGGTAGGCGTTAAGGTATAAGAGGTAGGTAAGTATTTTAAAGGTAAGTTGTGGACTCTTTGGTCTGGCCTGTGTGTGTGTGTTTGTGTGTGTGAGTGTGTTTGTGTGTGTGAGTGTGTGTTTGTGTGGGTGTGAGTGTGTGAGAGTGTGTGCGTGAGTGTGTGTGTGTGTGAGTGTGTGTGTGTGTGAGTGTGTGTCTGTGTGAGTGTGTGTGTGTGTGTGAGTGTGTGTGTGTGAGTGTGTGTCAGTGTGTGTGTGAGTGTGTGTGTGTGTAGGTGTGTGAGTGTGTGTGTTTGTGTGTGTGTGAGTGTGAGTGTGTGTGCGTGAGTGTGTGTCAGTGTGTGTGTGAGTGTGTGTGTGTGTGAGTGTGTGTCTGTGTGTTTGTGTGTGTGTGAGTGTGTGTGTATGTGTGTGTGTCAGTGTGTGTTTGTGTGTGTGTGAGTGTGTGTGTGTGTGAGTGTGTGTGCGCATTTGTGGTTTATGGAGACGTTTTGCATGAATACACGCCACACTGACAATTCAGATTTACGTGAATTTGTGTAAAATCTTTGTATGACACAGCGGCCTCTGTAGGTGGGTCGATGTAACTGCACCCACTAATGAATAATTCACACGTGTAAAGTTCACAGCTTTTGATTGGCTGACAGTCGCCTGTCCTCATAATTATGGTTTTTGTCAAAACTGCTGTGTTACCCTAAACGAGGTGACCTCTCTTCAGCCAGCCACCAAATCATTTCCTGGTTAACATTACGTTATATCCTGCTGAACCAGCACATTTTCACCTGCACCTGTGGAGAGGAGGTAAGACTCAAAACCCAGCACTACATTTCGCATCCAGAAACTAGTCAAGGCAACTTTTTTGATATCGGTAGCTAGTTGAAAGTGCCATTTCATCCAGCAATTGATCATATAAATTTCTGGGAAATTAATGCCAACGCTAGCTTAGTTTGAGGACATGTTAGTTTAGCTTAGTTTAGCTAACGTTGGTTTTGCTTGGACGTGGTTGATATAGTGAGAGAAATTATAAGTGAAAATGTGATGCTTCTGCTTTTGTGAGAAACTCCCTTTTCAGGTGTGATTCCATATATATGAACAGTTCATATTCAGTAGTGTGTTAGATGAATGCGTATATGTTCTCGGGAAACTATTGGTATTACGGTATGTCAGTGCGTTGTGGAGTAATGACATTAATTACAGGACGACCAATAAGCTAACCATGCTAACCTAATGTTATGCTAACTGACGGCGAATAAGCTAAGAATGCTAACGTCATGTTATGCTAATTGCAGTGTCGTCTTTGGACTAAGTAAGTGATGTGGGGAAAATCACTCGACTGGCGATGTAGTTTGCAGACTATCCTGTAAATTTATGTATGTTGTATGTTTGCTGAAATGTCTTTGTTATTAATTCAGTGTACTGGTAGTGTTGTAGGTTGTACATTATGAGGTAGTGCTATCAGAACTAGACATGAGCGAAGTTATCACACTTTAGTTTGTGAATTATGAATCCATGGTAATAATAATCCATAACAATAATCCATGAATACACATACACACAAATATATATGTATATATATATATTATCCTGTTTAATATAAGCATTTCAGTAAAGTTTATTAGTGTTTGTTACACAATACTGCAAACATTTAGGAGAGCTGTCTTGTGACACGTGTACTAGTATGTACAGAACTAGTATACTATGTATGTACAGTATTGATTGTAATGTTATGTAGTTGTGTAGTACTCAGTCATTATAATACATGACCAGAGGAAAGTTTGTGTCCACACATCTTTGACACATATACTGCCTTTTCAGGGCATTTACACTTTGACCCTTGACTTAATTTAGTCTAGGTTCAAAACTATGTGCTTGTTCACCAGTATGGTGTCACATCTTGCCTGGACTTTGGGTGTTTTTTGGTCTTGTGTTGTGTTCTTTGGGGTCTCCTGGTTTTGCACTTCTGTTTGGTCCTTCAGTTCATGGGGGTTTTCTTGTATGGGTTGGGTGGTGGGTTTTGGAGGACTGCGTCATTGGTTTGTTGGGTTGTGTGCTTGGGTTTGTGTTTGTGGTTGGTTTTGGATGGGTTAGTGTAGATGGCATTGAGTTTGTTTTCTGGGTTTTTGTTCTGTTTCCCTTGTGTGTTCATGTGCTCCTCCACACCTGCCCTGCATTTGGACTCGTTAGTCCTGCCCTGCTCTGTTTTCCCCACACCTGCCCTGTGTTAGCCTCGTCAGCCCTGCCCCGCTCCCTGTGTGTCCTCAGCCAATCAGCTCCCTGTATGTTCACTCCCCTCTCTTGAGTTCTCCACCCATCTCCCCACCTGCACCTCATCTCCTTGTTAGTTCAGTTTCTTTTTAAGTTCTGGTTTTCTGTTCAGTCCTTGTTGGATCGTTTTGTGTTGTTGCATCTGCTCGTTCTGTTCTGCTCTGTTTGACTGTTCATGACCATCCACAATTAAAGGAGAGTTTTTTTCATCATATCTGCATTCCGGCCTCTGCGTTTGGGTCCACTTCTGCTTCCCCGAGTCTGACATATGGCTTACTAGTAAGGCAAGGCAAATTTATTTGTATAGCATATCTATTTGTTTGGCACATTTCCTACACAGACACTTAAAAGACTGAAAGTCAACTGTAAAATAGGTCTGCAGTAAGTTGTTAACAAACTATGATAGGTAAACTGATCAGATTTTTTTCTATATCTTTACTGAAGTCATCATCATATTTAGCATGAGATGTCAGCAATGAGGCCACAGAGAGTAAAGATTAAACCTAAAGAAGAGGCAGCATATTTTTCATCCTTGGGCAAGGACGAGGATGGATTCAATATAAAATATATTAATTCATTTAAAGGTGAGTTGCCATTTGTTAAAAATTCTTTAGCACAGGTATACTTTTAATTATTGCTTTAATCTCTTCATATTTCTGACACATCTTCTGTTCTTCGTTAGGTCGAGGAGTGTTCAGTTGCCACCACTTTCAGAAGGGAGACTTTCTTATTGAATATCGATTGGAAATCAAACAGGAACATGAAAACAGGCTAAGACTGTACCACGATGCCCTGAAGGTTTTCATGTTTGAATTTCTCTACAATGGGGAAAAAACTATGGTACATGTGTTGTCATACTTAATTTACAGTATTTTTTGTAAGTTTAATTTCACCCAGAAAAACAAACTCTGCCATTTTGTACTAACTTGATGTTAGTAGTGGCAGTAGTAGTAGTAGTAATAGTAGTAGTAGTAGTAATAGTAGTAGTAGTAGTAGTAATAGTAATAGTAGTAGTAATAATAGTAGTAGTAGTAGTAGTGGCAGTAGTAGTAGTACTAGTAGTAGTAATAGTAGTGGTAGTAGTAGTAGTACTAGTAGTACTAGTAGTAGTAGTAGTAGTAGTAGTAATAGTAGTAGTAGTAGTAGTGGCAGTAGTAGTAGTAGTAGTAGTAGTGGCAGTAGTAGTAGTAATAGTAGTAGTAATAGTAGTAGTAGTAGTAGAGGTGGTGGTGATTTATTTATTCATTCAGTATAGTGTGCTTCTGTCATTATACTTTTACATTTTGTAATCAGAATTTTTTGTAATTTCAGTATTGATGCAGCCAGAGAGGACGACTCCCTAGGGAGACTTGTCAACGATGATCATGTAAGCCCAAACAGCAGAATGAGGATCATCACTGTGGATAGAAAGCCTCATCTCTGTTTATTTGCAATCAAGGACATCAGGCCAGGGGAAGAGATAACCTACAACTATGGAGATTCAGACTGGCCATGGAGATTAAAGGTACAGACAGAACTTCATTTTCACAAAGAGCTAACAAGTTGCTGTTTGAGTCTACCGTAATTTCACAGTATTTTCACAAAATAAACAAAACAGGTGCACCGTGTAGAGTAATAATGAATAGAGCTTTGGTCAGTCACCAAGTATTTTTACATGAACTTGAGTTTCCCTAGTAATAGTTTACTCCTATCATTCTCCTGTATAGATAATTGTGTTGCTAACTCACCATGATTAACAGGTACAGTCTTATTGTGTCTTACTGGTTATTTAATGATATTTTTCCCTTTCTGTACACAAGGTTTCAACTGAAGCACATCCTCATCATGCAGCCTGGGCATCTGACTGCACCAAAGATGTTATACTGGTGACTTCATTTCCATTGAATGTTGATAATGACATCAGATTTTTTTTCAGTAGCAAAACAGTTTTGACTGGCCCTGGTTAGGGTTAGGGGGTTAGGGGGTTAGGGTTAGGGGTGGGGTTAGGGTAGGGTTAGGGTAGGGTTAGGGTAGGGGTTAGGGGTTAGGGGTTAGGGGGTTGGGGTTAGGGTTAGGGGTTGGGGTTGGTGTTAGGATTAGGGTTAGGGGTTAGGGTTAGGTGTTAGGTGTTAGGGGTTAGGGAGTTAGGGGGTTAGGGTTAGGGGTGGGGTTAGGGTAGGGTTAGGGTAGGGGTTAGGGGTTAGGGTTAGGGGTTAGGGTTAGGGGTTGGAGTTGGGGTTGTTGTTAGGATTAGGGTTAGGTGTTAGGGTTAGGGGTTAGGGTTAGGGTTAGGGTTAGGGTTAGGGGTTAGGGTTAGGGGGTTAGGGTTAGGGTTAGGGTTAGGGTTAGGTTAGGGTTAGGGTTAGGGGTTAGGGTTAGGGTTGGTTAGGGTTAGGGAAGGGTTTTCCCCGTCCCCCTCCAGATCTGAAAGGGGCGGGAGGTGCACTCGCCCTCCACCCGTCCCGTCTCCACATCCCTGCGGAGTCCCCTCTTTGTAATTTGTCTTGTTTTTGTAAAATAAAAAAGTTTTTCTTAAACAACGAAATATAACTTCCTATAAAATGAATTTGTTTTTAAATTTTTCAAAACAAAAGTCCCAAAATGAACTGTCCCCGTCCTGTCCCAAATGCAAATCAACCCATCCTCAGCTGTTTCAAAACAAAAAATAAAATCAAAATATCAAATTCCTACAAAATCAAATGGCCCTCAAAACAAAATGCTTCCTCAAAAAAAATGCCCTGCTCAAAAACAAAGGAAGGTGTGCCCACACGACGTTTCGGCCAATAGCGGCCTTCCTCAGGTGTATGGCACACTGAAAAACTCAAAAAGTGAGTGGAATGATTGGCTGCAATGCTGTCCCTTAGGCGATCAGGTTAGAAATGGCTCTCTCCCTTCCGTTCGCCTTTTATAACCTCTGTTATAATCGTCTTTTAATTTTCGCTTTAGTATTTTGTTTTTGCTTTTGGCTTTAGAATTTCCCTTTTTAACCCTTAAAATGCTGTATAAAATTGAATAAATGAATTTAAATCCCTATTACCATTAATTTTAACCCTATATTTATTAATTTTATTATGTCCCCATGAATTTGATTATGTATAATGTGTTTTTAATTGAAATGAATTGTTGAATGTATGTAGAACTTAATTCATGTTTATAAACCCAATTAATTAATTTATTATTTATATTTATTCCCAAATGTATATGAAATTTTTATCTTTATATAATGACCATATAAGGGGTGGGGTTAGGGTTAGGGCCTGGGGTTAGGGTTAGGGTTAGGGTTAGGGTTGGGGCCTAGGGTTAGGGTTAGGGTTAGGGCCTAGGGTTAGGGTTAGGGTTAGGGCCTGGGGTTAGGGTTAGGTTAGGTTTAGGGTTGGGACATTGGTTAGGGTTAGGGCCTAGGGTTAGGGTTAGGTTAGGTTTAGGGTTGGGATAGTGGTTAAGGTTAGGGCCTAGGGTTAGGGTTAGGGTTAGGTTTAGGGTTAGGATAGTGGTTAGGGTTAGGGCCTAGGGTTAGGGTTAGGTTAGGTTTAGGGTTGGGATAGTGGTTAGGGTTAGGGCCTAGGGTTAGGGTTAGGTTAGGGTTAGGGTTGGGATAGTGGTTAGGGTTAGGGCCTAGGGTTAGGGTTAGGGTTAGGTTTAGGGTTAGGATAGTGGTTAGGGTTAGGGCCTAGGGTTAGGGTTAAGTTGCGTTTAGGGTTGGGATAGTGGTTAGGGTTAGGGCCTAGGGTTAGGGTTAGGTTAGGTTTAGGGTTGGGATAGTGGTTAGGGTTAGGGCCTAGGGTTAGGGTTAGGTTAGGTTTAGGGCTAGAGATGGGATTTGGTTAGGGTTAGGGTCTAGGTTAGGTTTAGGCATCCAAATAAGGGATTGCAATGAATTCAATTAAATCTCAAATTAAGGCCAAATGGCTCCCTAGTACCCAGCCAATAAATCCATCTCCGCTCCCTCTTTTTCCGTTCCCCATCACTCCAATTAACATTTCCCTGTAGTCCAGCCATTCTCACTGCTTCCAAACCGTGGATTAAAAAATGATGAACTAATGGTGTTTCCACTTCTTTCTGGTTCCTTATGTTATGTCTGTGTTGAACCATTCGTGTCGATAATGAATTTTTTGTCTCCCCTATGTACTTTTTTCCACATCTAACACAAAATATGACATATACACAATTTGTGGATCGGGGAGTGAATCTCTGTGAGATCTGGAAAATAGTCTTCTCCCTACTGTTCCTTATGAACCTAAGACTGCAAAATTGCGCCTCCAGGAGAAGAGGCTTCTCCAAGTTTAATTTGGGCAATCTGGCCCTAATAAGATGGTCCTGCAAGTTCCTATTCCTCCTATAGGCCGAGATTATCCTAGACTGCGGGATTATCCCAGAGTCACCTATGACCCTCTCAAAATTGGCCTTAACTCTCTTGTTTAAAATATTGCCTATGGAGGAATATGTCGTAATAAGGGGAATAAAATTCCCATGACCCCTTTCCTTCCTCAATTCGAAGGTCTTAAAACAGTGTCTCAAAAAAGACCTTGAATACCCTCTTTGAGTCAGTGCTTTGAATAGGACTCTGACTGTCCTGATAAAGTCTTCGTCCCTGGTACAAATCCTCTTAAATCTAAGCAACTGTGACTTCACAATACCCCTGAACGTATGCTTTGGATGAAAGCTCGTAGCGTACAGAAGGGCATGCGTGTCTGTGACTTTGAAATGGACCCTGATATCCAATTTATGTGAATTGCCAAATTCTGGCCCCTTGTAGACAGTAGTGTCTAAAAAATCAATTTCTCGTTGGTCCACTTCAGCTGTCAATTTAATGGATGGGTCATGTGAATTTAAAATCCCCAGAAATTGTTGGAACTCCGCCCATGATCCTGTCCAAATGCCCCATATATCATCTAAATACCGTAAATAATGAAATGGTTTCCTCTGGCACTTCTGAAAAACTCCCTCTTCCCAATTGGCCATGAAAATATTGGCATAAGCAGGGGCGAATTTTTTACCCATCGCAGTGCCTTTAATTTGTAAATAATATTTTTCATTGAACACAAAATCGTTTTTAGTTAAATTAATTTCCAATAACCTAATCAATTCTTCGTCTGGCCGGTTGGGGTCAGGATATTTTGCCAACCATTTTTTAACTGCACAGATGCCCCTAGGAATGTCGATATTAGTATATAGACTACTGACATCCATGGAAAACAAAAACGATTTGGACGGGATCCAGAGGTTCCTCACAATCTCTATAAAATGGTAAGTATCTTTGACATAGGCAGGATGTTTGTTGGAGAGCGGATTCAAATGATGATCTATATATTCCGCTGTATAATATGTTTCGCTCCCACAATCAGAGACTATAGGTCTTCCTGGAGGCACTTCAAACGGGATAGTCCAACTTTTTGGATCCTTATGAATTTTAGGTAAGATATAAAATCTCCTCTCCCTTGGTTGTGTTTCCCCTTTTAAATATGTGCTCTGTTTACTGTTGATGAATTTCTTGTTTTTTAGTGTGTCAATAATCTCATGAATTAAAGGAACCGTTTCCATAAAAATGGGTTTGTCTAATTTCTTGTAATAAACTGTGTCGTTCAATTGTCTTTCTGCTTCCAATATGTATTGTTCCCTGCTTAATATGACAACTGCTGACCCCTTGTCAGCAGGCTTCAAAACTATGTTTTTAACATTTTTTAACTCTTTTAATGCCCTGATTTCTTCCAATGATAAATTATCCTTCTCCCTGATTGGTCTAAAATGTCTATTAAATGTGTCCCAATCTTCTCTGATTACATCACTGACCTCTGAAGGTATCTTATCTAGTGGAGGTATCCAATTTGAAGTCCCCATGAAAGGTGGTATTTCTTGTTTTTCTGACCCTCCAAAATAAGCTGCCAATTTGAGCTTCCTGTGATAATCGTGCAAGTCTGATTGGAATTGAGTCTTCTGGTTCCTGCCTATGCCAAAGGACGGTATAAATTTCAGTCCTCGACTGAGGAGGTCCTGTTGTGGCTTTGAGAGATGGAAGTTCTTGGCCAAAACCACAACATTCTGACCCACAAGGGACTGAGGTCCCTCGATGCCCCCTTGGTTGGAACTTAGGGGGCGGTCAAGTTTAACAACTGTGCCCAATGTCGAAGCATGGCACCAGCTGTTTTCTTTGTCCAATGGACATTGTCCATCTCAGTCTCAAACTGACTGTCCGGGAGGCGCAAGAGGTAAGGCATGTTCTTTTCTATATGTGCGTTGAGCACCAACAAGGTCCGCTGGTCCTCCTTGCACAGGACAGAGGAGAAGTTGATCAGTGGAATCCAGATCTCCGCGAAGGGGAACCTCTTCTTGGCCGCCCGAATCGCTCCCTGTAGCTGCTTGACTGAAGTCTCTCTCCCTTTCTGACCCTTGTGGTTCAGTCCAAAGGACAATACCAGCTTCTCCACCCCCACACTACTTGTTGCCTTCGTCATTAAGGCCTCCGCGTGTCGGAAGTTGGCCCCCGGATAACTGTCTATTTGGAGGTCCGGGATGTCGTATGCGGGGATCCTGGAGAGGTTGGAATCCCCAATTATCAGCCACTTCTTCCTGACACTCAACCCCCAGTCGATCATCTTTCGCTCCGAGTTGATGTGTCTAGTAATCCTATACTTCCTCTGCGGGGTTGGGGTGGAGGTCTGGAGGGGATCCTCGGAAGCCTCTTCCGGATCCTCCCTCTCCCTGTGGACTTGTGCCTGTACTTGGAGGGTTTGTCGCGCTGGGCCCGTAATCCCCGGCTCTGGAGATACGGAATCCCTCCTGGAGGTCAGAGCTGCTGACTCCCCTTCGTCTGCCTCCCTCTGAGGCGCTGCCCCAAACAAGTCCTCCAAGTCAGCCAGGGCTGAGACTCCCAGCACAGAGTCCTGTTCTGAATCTTCCTCCCTCGCCTCCTCGAAGGAGAGTAGATTCTCTGTGTGAGCCTCTGTTTTCGATTCCTCGGTTGGCCTCTCAGTCATAGTGGCCACCGTCACTGAAGGCCGTTGTGGCTCTTGAGGTTGCTCCCGTGATTGCTCCACTGTTTCCAAGAGCAATTCCTCAGTCAGGATTACCCCTCTGGGTCTCCTCAGTCTCTCTTGCCTCTGTTCCTTTGGGGGTTCAGCTTCTGCAGGCTGCAAACTGTGCACAATGTCCTGCGTGGTCCCCTCGGTGCTTGTGGCCACCATGGTTGTGGCCCGCTGAGGTACTTGAGACTGCTCCGTGGTTAGGGTTTGAGGGCGATTGTCATTTCCCTCAACCCTTGCCGCAATTAGGGCCTCCACGTGGTCAATGACTTCTTGGCCAAGATTCGGCAGGTTCCTCCTTGCCCATCTTGCTGCCACCTCAAAACGAGACTGCCAGTCCCTGACCAGTAGTTTTGAAATGTCCATCAACAGAGGCTCCAACTCCGCCTCATAGTGGCCTTGAAGAATCAGCAGCGAAGTGTAACCCCAATTTTCTGCGTTCCCCTTGATCAGGTCCAAGGTGTCCTCTGATGGGGATGCTGGTCTGATCATGGTGGTCAGGATCTCCACCATCCTCGCGATCATCCTGGGCTTGGGGTTACCCGGCTTGGGTGCCACATTCTGCAAGTGATGCACCACCTTGATGAGGGAGTGCATCTTCCGCACTAGGGCCCGGAACTTCGGGTCCGCTGGTTGGCGCAGGATGTGGTCTGTCCCTTGAGCCCGTGGAGGAACGGGTGCCCGGGGCGGCCTCTGGTAGCCTTGACGGACTACCGCCGCGTAGGAGCGAGATTGCGGACCGTCATAGCGGGAAGGTCTGGGTGGAGGCACTGGCCGGTTAGGGAAGGGTTTTCCCCGTCCCCCTCCAGATCTGAAAGGGGCGGGAGGTGCACTCGCCCTCCACCCGTCCCGTCTCCACATCCCTGCGGAGTCCCCTCTTTGTAATTTGTCTTGTTTTTGTAAAATAAAAAAGTTTTTCTTAAACAACGAAATATAACTTCCTATAAAATGAATTTGTTTTTAAATTTTTCAAAACAAAAGTCCCAAAATGAACTGTCCCCGTCCTGTCCCAAATGCAAATCAACCCATCCTCAGCTGTTTCAAAACAAAAAATAAAATCAAAATATCAAATTCCTACAAAATCAAATGGCCCTCAAAACAAAATGCTTCCTCAAAAAAAATGCCCTGCTCAAAAACAAAGGAAGGTGTGCCCACACGACGTTTCGGCCAATAGCGGCCTTCCTCAGGTGTATGGCACACTGAAAAACTCAAAAAGTGAGTGGAATGATTGGCTGCAATGCTGTCCCTTAGGCGATCAGGTTAGAAATGGCTCTCTCCCTTCCGTTCGCCTTTTATAACCTCTGTTATAATCGTCTTTTAATTTTCGCTTTAGTATTTTGTTTTTGCTTTTGGCTTTAGAATTTCCCTTTTTAACCCTTAAAATGCTGTATAAAATTGAATAAATGAATTTAAATCCCTATTACCATTAATTTTAACCCTATATTTATTAATTTTATTATGTCCCCATGAATTTGATTATGTATAATGTGTTTTTAATTGAAATGAATTGTTGAATGTATGTAGAACTTAATTCATGTTTATAAACCCAATTAATTAATTTATTATTTATATTTATTCCCAAATGTATATGAAATTTTTATCTTTATATAATGACCATATAAGGGGTGGGGTTAGGGTTAGGGCCTGGGGTTAGGGTTAGGGTTAGGGTTAGGGTTGGGGCCTAGGGTTAGGGTTAGGGCCTAGGGTTAGGGTTAGGGTTAGGGCCTGGGGTTAGGGTTAGGTTAGGTTTAGGGTTGGGTTAGGGTTAGGGTTAGGGTTAGGGTTAGGGTTAGGGTAGGGTTAGGGTTAGGGTTAGGGTTAGGGTTAGGGTTAGGGGTTAGGGTTAGGGTTAGGGGTTAGGGTTAGGTTAGGGTTAGGGTTAGGGTTAGGGTTAGGGTTAGGGTTGGGTTAGGGTTAGGGTTAGGGATTAGGGGTTAGGGGTTAGGGTTAGGGTTAGGGTTAGGGTTAGGGCTAGGGTTAGGGTTAGGGTTAGGGTTAGGGTTAGGGGTTAGGGTTAGGGGTTAGGGTAGGGTTAGGGTAGGGTTAGGGTTAGGTTAGGGTTTAGGGTTAGGGTTAGGGTGGGTTAGGGTTAGGGGTTAGGGTTAGGGTTAGGGTTAGGGTTAGGGTTAGGGTTAGGTTAGGGTTAGGTTAGGGGTTAGGGTTAGGGTTAGGGTTAGGGGTTAGGGTTAGGGGTTAGGGTTAGGGGTTAGGGTTAGGGGTTAGGGTTAGGGGTTAGGGTTAGGGTTAGGGTTAGGGTTAGGGTTAGGGGTTAGGGGTTAGGGTTAGGGTTAGGGGTTAGGGTTAGGGGTTAGGGTTAGGGTTAGGGTTAGGGTTAGGGTTAGGTTAGGGTTTAGGGTTAGGGTTAGGGTTAGGGTTAGGTTAGGGTTAGGGTTAGGGTTAGGGTTAGGGTTAGGGTTAGGGTTAGGTTAGGGTTAGGGTTAGGGTTAGGGTTAGGGTTAGGGGTTAGGGTTAGGGTTAGGGTTAGGGTTGG